>NC_087397.1:18565000-18570000 GCF_031307605.1 Tribolium castaneum
TTTCGAGATATAAGCAAGAAACCAAAAAATTGTTACCTTAATTAAGCGTTTGCATATAAGCAAATTTAGTACTATTAGTATTATTATTATTAATGTTATTGTTATGAATATGACGACTAAAGACGACTCTGAAACATTTAGTGACTTTTATGTCTTCTCCTTTTTCCTCTTCTAATTTTTGTTAAATATTAAAAACTATAAAATGGCTTAGATTGCCTAAAAACACAGATCACACATGATCTTTTGCATAGTAATGAGAAAACGCTCAAGTAACACACAAAATAAGCTCCATTTTTTCTTATTAAAAGTATTATTATTATTATTACTTTTGTTACTATTACTATTATTATTATTATTATTATTATTGTTAATATTATTATTATTATTTATATTATTATTATTATTATTAACTTTTGTATAGTAAATGTTTTTATACCAGTTTTAAAATGAGTTATTATTTTTAGACAATTTCTTGCCTAAAAACACAGATCACAGTTGATTTCTTGCATAGAAATGAGAAAACACTCATATAACACACAAAATAAGCTCCATTTTTGCTTAGAAAACTAAGCTTACTTTTATTACTATTATTATTATTTTTATAATTATTATTGTTATTATTATTATTATTATTATTATTATTGTTATTATTATTATTATTATTGTTATTATTAAAAACCGATTATAACTTTTGTATAGTATTGTTTTTATACCAGTTTTAAAATGAGTGATTAATTTTAGCCAATTTCTTGCCTAAAAACTATAAAATGGCTTAGATTGCCTAAAAACACAGATCACACATGATCTTTTGCATAGAAATGAGAAAACGCTCATATAACACAAAATAAGCTTTATTTTTGCTTAGAAAACTAAGCTTAATTTTATTACTACTATTATTATTATTTTTATTATTATTATTATTATTACTATTATTTTTATTATTATTACTATTATTATTATTATTATTATTATTATTATTATTATTATTATTAATATTATTATTATTAATATTATTATTATTAAAAACCGATTATAACTTTTGTATAGTAAATGTTTTTATACCAGTTTTAAAATGAGTTATTAATTTTAGACAATTTCTTGCCTAAAAACACAGATCACAGATGATCTCTTGCATAGAAATGAGAAAACGCTCAAATTACCAAAATTAAAGCTGATAAAATTTCCTACAAAATAGTTATTTGAATTTTTCATGTAGGACTAACCATAAGCGAGATATAAGTTTGAAAATAGTTAATATTTAAAAAAAAAGTTCTTTAACAAAAAATGTCTTGTGATTAAAATACACTTAATTTAATGGGTCCAATACTTTATTAGAAGAAAAAGGAGGTGACATAAAAGTCACCAAAGTCTTGAGAGTCGTTTTTAGTCGTCATATTAATAACAATAACATTAATAATAATAATACTAATAGTACTAAATTTGCATATATGCAAGCGCTTAATTAAGGTTACAGTTTCTTGCTTATATCCCGAAAACAGTTACTCCTATCAATTTTTATCTTTTTTTCAAAATTCAAGCCGATAAAATTTCCTACAAAATAGTTATTTGCATTTTTCTTGTAGGACCAACCATAAGCGAGTTATAGAGTTGGATATAAATAATCTTTAACAAAAATTTGCTTTAAAATAAAATGTTTGAAAAACCGAAATTAAACTAAATTAATTAAGACTAACACTTTAGTAGAGGAAAAAGGAGAAGACATAAAAGTCACCAAAGTCTTGAGAGTCGTTTTTAGTCGTCATATTAATAACAATAACATTAATAATAATAATACTATTATTACTAAATTTGCTTATATGCAAGCGCTTAATTAAGGTAACAGTTTCTTGCTTATATCTCGAAAACAGTTCCTTCTATCAATTTTAATTTTTTTACTAAAATTAAAGCTGATAAAATTTCCTACAAAATAGTTATTTGCATTTTTCTTGTAGGACCAAGTATAAGCGAGTTATAAAGATGGATATAAATAATATTTAACAAAAATTTGCTTTAAAATAAAATGCTTGAAAAACCGGAATTAAACTAAATTAATTGTGTCTTCCACTTTAGTAGAGGAAAAAGGAGAAGACATAAAAGTCACTAAATGTTTCAGAGTCGTCTTTAGTCGTCATATTAATAACAATAACATTAATAATAATAATACTAATAGTACTAAATTTGCTTATATGCAAACGCTTAATTAAGGTAACAGTTTTCTGGTTTCTTGCTTATATCTCGAAAACAGTTACTCCTATCAATTTTTATCGTTTTTTCGAAATTAAAGCTGATAAAATTTCCCACAAAATTGTTATTTGCATTTTTTTGTAGGACAAACCATAAGCGAGTTATAGAGTTGAATATAAATATTCTTTAACAAAAATTTGTTTTAAAATAAAATGTTTGAAAAACCGATATTACACTAAATTAATTGGGTCTAACACTTTAGTATAGGAAAAAGGAGATGACATAAAAGTCACCAAAGTCTTCAGAGTTGTTTTTAGTACTAAATTCGCTTATATGCAAGCGCTTAATTAAGGTAACAGTTTTTTGGTTTCTTGCTTATATCTCGAAAACAGTTACTCCTATCAATTTTTATCTTTTTACTAAAATTAAAGCTGATAAAATTTCCTACAAAATAGTTATTTGCATTTTTTATGTAAGACTAACCATAAGCGAGATATAAGTTTGAAAATAATTAATATTTTAAAAAAAAGTGCTTTAACAGAAAATGTTTTGTGATTTAAAATACATTTAATTTATAAGGTCCAATACTTTATTAGAAGAAAAAAGAGGTGACATATAAGTCACTGAAATCTTCAGAGTCGATTTTAAATGCTGCATTTTCGTCTTCGTCTCAAACATTGAAAACTGAGTTACATTTTTGTTCAGTAACAGTTTCAGTTTTCTTATTGGTTTTTTGCTTATATCTCGAAAACAGTTACTCCTATCAATTTTTATCTTTCTTTCAAAATTAAAGCTGATAAAATTTCCTACAAAATAGTTATTTTCATTTTTCTTGTAGGACCAACCATAAGCGTGTTATAGAGTTGGATATAAATAATATTTAACAAAAATTTGCTTTAAAATAAAATGCTTGAAAAACCGGAATTAAACTAAATTAATTGTGTCTTCCACTTTAGTAGAGGAAAAAGGAGAAGACATAAAAGTCACTAAATGTTTCAGAGTCGTCTTTAGTCGTCATATTAATAACAATAACATTAATAATAATAATACTAATAGTACTAAATTTGCTTATATGCAAACGCTTAATTAAGGTAACAGTTTTTTGGTTTCTTGCTTATATCTCGAAAACAGTTACTCCTATCAATTTTTATCTTTTTTTCGAAATTAAAGCTGATAAAATTTCCCACAAAATTGTTATTTGCATTTTTTTGTAGGACAAACCATAAGCGAGTTATAGAGTTGAATATAAATATTCTTTAACAAAAATTTGTTTTAAAATAAAATGTTTGAAAAACCGATATTACACTAAATTAATTGGGTCTAACACTTTAGTAGAGGAAAAAGGAGATGACATAAAAGTCACCAAAATCTTCAGAGTTGATTTTAGTACTAAATTCGCTTATATGCAAGCGCTTAATTAAGGTAACAGTTTTTTGGTTTCTTGCTTTTATCTCGAAAACAGTTACTCCTATCAATTTTTATCTTTTTACTAAAATTAAAGCTGATAAAATTTCCTACAAAATAGTTATTTGCATTTTTCATGTAGGACTAACCATAAGCGAAATATAAGTTTGAAAATAATTAATATTTAAAAAAAGTGCTTTAACAGAAAATGTCTTGTGATTTAAAATACACTTAATTTATTGGGTCCAATACTTTATTAGAAGAAAAAGGAGGTGACATAAAATCACTGAAGTCTTCAGAGTCGTTTTTAAATGCTGCATTTTTGTCTTCGTCTCAAACATTGAAAACTGAATTACATTTTTGTTCAGTAACAGTTACAGTTTTCTTATTGGTTTCTTGCTTATATCTCGAAAACAGTTACTCCTATCAATTTTTATCTTTCTTTCAAGATTAAAGCTGATAAAATTTCTTACAAAATAGTTATTTGCATTTTTCTTGTAGGACCAACCATAAGCGAGTTATAGAGTTGGATATAAATAATATTTAACAAAAACTTGCTTTAAAATAAAATGTTTGAAAAACTAAAATTAAACTAAATTAATTGTGTCTAACACTTTAGTAGAGGAAAAAGGAGAAGACATAAAAGTCACTAATGGTTTCAGAGTCGTCTTTAGTCGTCATATTAATAACAATAACATTAATAATAATAATACTAATAGTACTAAATTTTCTTATATGCAAGCGCTTAATTAAGGTAACAGTTTCTTGCTTATATCTCGAAAACAGTTACTTCTATCAATTTTTATCTTTTTACTAAAATTAAAGCTGATAAAATTTCCTACAAAATAGTTATTTGCATTTTTCATGTAGGACTAACCATAAGCGAGATATAAGTTTGAAAATAATTAATTTTTAAAAAAAAGTGCTTTAACAGAAAATGTTTTGTGATTTAAAATACACTTAATTTATTAGGTCCAATACTTTATTAGAAGAAAAAGGAGGTGACATATAAGTCACTGAAGTCTTCAGAGTCGATTTTAAATGCTGCATTTTCGTCTTCGTCTCAAACATTGAAAATTGAATTACATTTTTGTTCAGTAACAGTTACAGTTTTCTTATTGGTTTTTTGCTTATATCTCGAAAACAGTTACTCCTATTAATTTTTATCTTTCTTTCAAAATTAAAGCTGATAAAATTTCCTACAAAATAGTTATTTGCATTTTTCTTGTAGGACCAACCATAAGCGAGTTATAGAGTTGGATATAAATAATATTTAACAAAAACTTGTTTTAAAATAAAATGTTTGAAAAACTAAAATTAAACTAAATTAATTGTGTCTAACACTTTAGTAGAGGAAAAAGGAGAAGACATAAAAGTCACTAAAGGTTTCAGAGTTGTCTTTAATCGTCATA
>NC_087397.1:18575000-18600000 GCF_031307605.1 Tribolium castaneum
TTCTCGAAAATAAGAGCAAATTATGTATCAGCTTTAACAAAAGCGGATTACTCTGTTTGATTCTATGCTTAGAGTAGAGTAAACTACTATAAAACGTAATGAAAACTCTATATTCAGGCTCAAAAGAACAAATTACGTTATAGTTTTGACAAAAAAAAATTATTTCGGACGATTACATACTTCGAAGTAAGCAAACTTTAATTGAACAAGTGCAAAAGCTAATACTTTGCTTTAAAATAACGATTTATGTGGTAATATGGTATTTTGCATCTGTCCTATAAAAGTTTACTCGTTTCGCTCCATTGAATCATTCGAAATAAATTATTTTGACACAACAACGAAAATAATTTGTTTTTGTTTAAACTGTAACATGTCGTTTTTATAAAACGAACTAAGACGTTTGGCATCTGTTTAGTGAAAGTTTTCTCGTTTGGGTGCATAAAATCGTTTGAAATTAACAGTTCTGGTCAAAACTATAACGTAGATTATTTCTTTGAGACGAAATTTAAAGTTTTCATTAAGTTTTATACAAGTTTGCTCTATTCTAAGCAAAGGAGTAATCAGGATAAACTGCTTTTATCCAAAGTAACACATAATTTGCAGTTTTGAGCCAGAATAAGACGTTTTTAATCTTTTTAATGTAAGTTTTTGTATTCAAAACAAAGGATCGTCTAAAGTAAGAAGTTTTTGTCCAGACTGAAACGTAATTCGAATTTCTGTGCCTGAATAAGGGATTTTCAGTTACTTTGATGTAAGGTTTCTTGTTTGTAACAATGAATTAACGAAAATAATTGGTTTTTATCCTAACTGGGGCATGAATCGTTTTTAAAAGGCGAAATAAGATGTTTTTCCTCTGTTCAGTGAAAGTTTACTCGTTTCAAAGCATAGAACCGTTTGAAATTAACAGCTCTCGTTAAGACTATAACGCAAATCTTTTGTTTTGTGCTAAAATAAGACGTTTTTAGTCAGTTTGATATAAGTTTTCTTGTTCAAAGCAAAATATTGTCGAAAATCAACCGATTTTGTCTAAACTGATACAAAATTCGGTGGTTTGTGTCCGAATACAAAGTTTTCAAATTCTTTAATGTTAGGTTTGCTGCTTCGAACAAAGAATCAACGAAAATATTTTGTTTTAATACAAACAGCAATATAAAATGTATTTATAGAACAAAACATGATGTTTGGCATCTGTTTAATAAAAATTTACTCGTTTGGAAGCATAGAATCATTCCAAATAAGCTATTCTCGTCGAAACTATAATGTAATTAGTATTTGGTGCTAGAATACAGCGTTTTTGTTAGATTTATTGACAATTTTGTCCATTTTAAGCAATGAAACGAATAGGATTAGCTGCCTTTATCCAAAGTGATACATAAATTGCTCTTTTATGCCAGATTAATACGTTTTTAGTCTGTTCGATGTAAGTTTTCTTGTTTAAAGCAAAAGATCGTCTAAAATTAGCCGTTTTTGTTTGAGCTGATAAACAATTCAGATTGAGAGTCAACAAAAATAATTTGTTTTAATCCAAACTGATACTTTTTGACCCTATAAGAGTCCTATAAGAGTCCGAGATACGCCGTTCTCGTCAAGTCTATAACGTAATTCGTTTTTTTGTGTCAGAATACGACGTTTTCTGTCTGTTTAATATAATTTTTTAATAATAATAATAATAATAACAATAATAATAATAATAATAATAATAATAATAATAATAATAATAATGATAGTAATAGTAACAAAAGTAATTATAATGTTAATACTTTTAATAAGGAAAAATGAAGCTTATTTTGTGTTACATGAGCGTTTTCTCATTTCTATGCAAAAGATCATGTGTGATCTGTGTTTTTAGGCAATCTAAGCCATTTTATAGTTTTTAGGCAAGAAATTGTCTAAAATAAATCACTCATTTTAAAACTGGTATAAAAACATTTACTATACAAAAGTTATAATCGGTTTTTAATAATAATAATAATAATAATATTAACAATAATAATAATAATAGTAATAATAATAATAATAATAATAATAATAATAATAATAATAATAATAATAATAATAATAATAATAATAATAATACTTATAATAATAAATTTCTTTCTAAATTAAAGCTTAGTTTTTCTAAGCAAAAATGAAGCTTATTTTGTGTTATAATTTTGAAAAAAAGATAAAAATTGATAGGAGTAACTATTTTCGAGATATGAGCAAAAAACCAATAAGAAAACTGTAACTGTTACTGAACAAAAATGTAATTCAGTTTTCAATGTTTGAGACGTAGACGAAAATGCAGCATTTAAAAACGACTCTGAAGACTTCAGTGACTTTTAAGTCACCTCCTTTTTTTTCTAATAAAGTATTGGACATAATAAATGAAGTGTATTTTAAATCACAAGACATTTTTTGTTAAAGCACTTTTTTTTAAATATTGATTATTTTCAAACTTATATCTTGCTTATGGTTAGTCCTACATGAAAAATGCAAAAAACTATTTTGTAGGATATTTTATCAGCTTTAATTTTAGTAAAAAGGTAAAAATTGATAGGAGTAACTGTTTTCGAGATATAAGCAAGAAACCAAAAAACTGTCACCTTAATTAAGCGTTTGCATACAAGCAAATTTAGTACTATTAGTATTATTATTATTAATGTTATTGTTATTAGTATGACGATTAAAGACGTCTCTGAAACCTTTAGTGACTTTTATGTGTCCTCCTTTTTCCTCCACTAAAGTGTTAGACACAATTAATTTAGTTTAATTTCAGTATTTCAAACATTTTATTTTAAAGCAAATTTTTGTTAAATATTATTTATATCCATCTTTATAACTCGCTTATACTTGGTCCTACAAGAAAAATGCAAATAACTATTTTGTAGGAAATTTTGTCAGCTTTAATTTTAGTAAAAAGTTAAAAATTGATAGGAGTAACTGTTTTCGAGATATAAGCAAGAAACCAAAAAACTGTTACCTTAATAAAGCGCTTGCATATAAGCAAATTTAGTACTATTAGTATTATTATTATTAATGTTATTGTTATTAGTATGACGATTAAAGACGACTCTGAAACCTTTAGTGACTTTTATGTCTTCTCCTTTTTCCTCTACTAAAGTGTTAGACACAATTAATTTAGTTTAATTTCAGTATTTCAAACATTTTATTTTAAAGCAAATTTTTGTTAAATATTATTTATATCCATCTTTATAACTCGCTTATACGTGGTCCTACAAGAAAAATGCAAATAACTATTTTGTAGGAAATTTTATCAGCTTTAATTTTGAAAAAAAGATAAAAATTGATAGGAGTAACTGTTTTCGGGATATAAGCAAGAAACTGTAACCTTAATTAAGCGCTTGCATATATGCAAATTTAGTACTATTAGTATTATTATTATTAATGTTATTGTTATTAATATGACGACTAAAAACGACTCTCAAGACTTTGGTGACTTTTATGTCACCTCCTTTTTCTTCTAATAAAGTATTGGACCCATTAAATTAAGTGTATTTTAATCACAAGACATTTTTTGTTAAAGAACTTTTTTTTTAAATATTAACTATTTTCAAACTTATATCTCGCTTATGGTTAGTCCTACATGAAAAATGCAAATCACTATTTTGTAGGAAATTTTATCAGCTTTAATTTTGGTAATTTGAGCGTTTTCTCATTTCTATGCAAGAGATCATCTGTGATCTGTGTTTTTAGGCAAGAAATTGTCTAAAATTAATAACTCATTTTAAAACTGGTATAAAAACATTTACTATACAAAAGTTATAATCGGTTTTTAATAATAATAATATTAATAATAATAATAATAATACTAATAATAATAATAGTAATAATAATAAAAATAATAGTAATAATAATAATAATAATAAAAATAATAATAATAGTAGTAATAAAATTAAGCTTAGTTTTCTAAGCAAAAATAAAGCTTATTTTGTGTTATATGAGCGTTTTCTCATTTCTATGCAAAAGATCATGTGTGATCTGTGTTTTTAGGCAATCTAAGCCATTTTATAGTTTTTAGGCAAAAAATTGGCTAAAATTAATCACTCATTTTAAAACTGGTATAAAAACAATACTATACAAAAGTTATAATCGGTTTTTAATAATAACAATAATAATAATAATAATAACAATAATAATAATAATAATAATAATAATAATAACAATAATAATTATAAAAATAATAATAATAGTAATAAAAGTAAGCTTAGTTTTCTAAGCAAAAATGGAGCTTATTTTGTGTGTTATATGAGTGTTTTCTCATTTCTATGCAAGAAATCAACTGTGATCTGTGTTTTTAGGCAAGAAATTGTCTAAAAATAATAACTCATTTTAAAACTGGTATAAAAACATTTACTATACAAAAGTTAATAATAATAATAATAATATAAATAATAATAATAATATTAACAATAATAATAATAATAATAATAATAGTAATAGTAACAAAAGTAATAATAATAATAATACTTTTAATAAGAAAAAATGGAGCTTATTTTGTGTGTTACATGAGCGTTTTCTCATTACTATGCAAAAGATCATGTGTGATCTGTGTTTTTAGGCAATCTAAGCCATTTTATAGTTTTTAATATTTAACAAAAATTAGAAGAGAAAAAGGAGAAGACATAAAAGTCACTAAATGTTTCAGAGTCGTCTTTAGTCGTCATATTCATAACAATAACATTAATAATAATAATACTAATAGTACTAAATTTGCTTATATGCAAACGCTTAATTAAGGTAACAATTTTTTGGTTTCTTGCTTATATCTCGAAAACAGTTACCCCTATCAATTTTTATCTTGTTTCAAAATTAAAGCTGATAAAATTTCCTACAAAATAGTTATTTGCATTTTTTTGTAGGACCAACCATAAGCGAGTTAGTGAGTTGGATATAAATAATCTTTAACAAAAATTTGCTTTAAAATAAAATGTTTGAAAAACCGATATTAAACTAAATTAATTGGGTCTAACACTTTAGTAGACAAAAAAGGAGAAGACATAAAAGTCACCAAAGTCTTCAGAGTTGTTTTTAGTACTAAATTTGCTTATATGCAAGCGCTTAATTAAGGTAACAGTTTTTTGGTTTCTTGCTTATATCTTGAAAACAGTTACTCCTATCAATTTTTATCATTTTACTAAAATTAAAGCTGATAAAATTTCCTACAAAATAGTAATTTGCATTTTTCATGTAGGACTAACCATAAGCGAGATATGTTTGAAAATAATTAATATTTAAAAAAAAAAGTGCTTTAACAGAAAATGTCTTGTGATTTAAAATACACTTAATTTATTGGGTCCAATACTTTATTAGATGAAAAAGGAGGTGACATAAAAGTCACTGAAGTCTTCAGAGTCGATTTTAAATGCTGCATTTCCGTTTTCGTCTCAAACATTGAAAACTGAATTACATTTTTGTTCAGTAACAGTTACAGTTTTCTTATTGGTTTTTTGCTTATATCTCAAAAACTGTTACTCCTATCAATTTTTATCTTTTTTTCAAAATTAAAGCTGATAAAATTTCCTACAAAATCGTTATTTGCATTTTTCTTGTAGGACCAACCATAAGCGAGTTATAGAGTTGGATTTAAATAATATTTAACAAAAATTTGCTTTAAAATAAAATATTTGAAAAACTGAAATTAAACTAAATTGTGTTCAACACTTTAGTAGAGAAAAATGGAAAAGACATAAAAGTCACCAAAGTCTTCAGAGTCAGTTTCAGACTAACCATAAGCGAGATGTAAGTTTGAAAATAAATAATATTTAAAAAAAAAGTGCTTTAACAGAAAATGTCTTGTGATTTAAAATACACTTAATTTATTGGGTCCAATACTTTATTAGAAGAAAAAGGAGGTGACAGAAAGGTCACTGAAGTTTTTAGAGTCGTTTGTAAATGCTGCATTTTCGTCTTCGTCTCAAACATTAAAAACTGAATTACATTTTTGTTCAGTAACAGTTATAGTTTTCTTATTGGTTTTTTGCTTATATCTCGAAAACACTAAAATAGTTATTTACATTTTTCTTGTAGAAACAAGCATAAGCAAGTTATAGAGTTGGATATAAATAATATTTAACAAAAATTTGCTTTAAAATAAAATGTTTGAAAAACCGAAATTAAACTAAATTAATTGTGTCTAACACTTTAGTAGAGGAAAAAGGAGAAGACATAAAAGTCACTAAAGTCTTCAGAATCGTCTTTAGTCGTCATATTAATAACAATAACATTGATAATAATAATACTAATAGTACTAAATTTGCTTATATGCAAACGCTTAATTAAGGTAACAGTTTTTTGGTTTCTTGCTTATATCTCGAAAACAGTTACTCCTATCAATTTTTATCTTTTTACTAAAATTAAGGCTGATAAAATTTCCTACAAAATAGTTATTTGCATTTTTCATGTAGGACTAACCATAAGCGAGATATAAGTTTGAAAATAATTACAATTTAAAAAAAAGTGCTTCAAAAGAAAATGTCTTGTGATTTAAAATACACTTAATTTATTGGGTCCAATAATCTATTTGAAGAAAAAAGAGGTGACAGAAAGGTCACTGAAGCCTTTAGAGTCGTTTGTAAATGCTGCATTTTCGTCTTCGTCTCAAACATTGAAAACTGAATTACATTTAAGACTTTAGTGACTTTTATGTCTCCTCCTTTTTCCTCTACTAAAGTGTTAGACACAATTAATTTAGTTTAATTTTAGTTTTTCAAACATTTTATTTTAAAGCAAATTTTTGATAAATATTAAAAACTATAAAATAGCTTAGATTGCTTAAAAACACAGATCACACATGATCTTTTGCATAGAAATGAGAAAACGCTCATATAACACAAAATATTTTATTTTTATTTTTATTTTTATTTTTTTTTATTTATTTTTTTATTTATATTTTTGCTTAGAAAACTAAGCTTACTTTTATTACTACTATTATTATTATTTTAATATTATTATTATTATTACTATTATTATTATTATTATTATTACTATTATTGTTATTATTGTAATTATTATTATTAATATTATTATTATTAAAAACCGATTATAACTTTTGTATAGTAAATGTTTTTATACCAGCTTTAAAATGAGTTATTAATTTTAGACAATTTCTTGCCTAAAAACACAGATCACAGATGATCTCTTGAATAGAAATGAGAAAACGCTCATATAACACAAAATAAGCTTTATTTTTGTTTAGAAAACTAAGCTTATTTTTGTTACTACTATTATTATTATTATTTTTATTATTATTATTATTATTACTATTATTTTTATTATTATTATTACTATTATTATTATTATTATTATTATTATTATTATTATTATTATTATTATTATTATTATTATTATTATTATTATTATTAAAAACCGATTATAACTTTTGTATAGTAAATGTTTTTATACCAGTTTTAAAATGAGATATTAATTTTATTCAATTTCTTGCCTAAAAACACATCACAGATGATCTCTTGCATAGAAATGAGAAAACGCTCATATAACACACAAAATAAGCTTCATTTTTGCTTAGAAAACTAAGCTAACCTTTATTACTATTATTATTATTATTATTATTATTATTATTATTATTAATATTATTACTATTATTATTATTTTTATTATTATTATTATTATTATTATTATTATTATTAACTTTTGCATAGTAAATGTTTTTATACCAGTTTTAAAATGAGTTATTAATTTTAGACAATTTCTTGCCTAAAAACACATCACAGATGATTTCTTGCATAGAAATGAGAAAACGCTCATATAACACACAAAATAAGCTTCATTTTTGCTTAGAAAACTAAGCTTACTTTTATTACTATTATTATTTTTATTATTATTATTATTATTATTATTATTATTATTACTATTATTATTATTATTACTATTATTTTTATTATTATTATTATTATTATTATTATTGTTATTAGTATTATTATTATTAAAAACTTATATTAAACAGACAGAAAACGTCGTATTCTGACACAAAAAAACGAATTAATTTCAGTTTTTCAAACATTTTATTTTAAAGCAAATTTTTGTTAAATATTATTTATATCCAACTCTATAACTCGCTTATGGTTAGTCCTACAAGAAAAATGCAAATAACTATTTTGTAGGAAATTTTATCAGCTTGAATTTTGAAAGAAAGATAAAAATTGATAGGAGTAACGGTTTTCGAGATATAAGCAAAAAACCAATAAGAAACCTGTAACTGTTACTGAACAAAAATGTAATTCAGTTTTCAATGTTTGAGACGAAGACGAAAATGCAGCATTTAAAAACGACTCTGAAGACTTTAGTGACTTTTATGTCACCTCCTTTTTCTTCTAATAAAGTATTAGACCCAATAAATTAAGTGTATTTTAAATCACAAGACATTTTCTGTTAAAGCACTTTTTTTTAAATATTAATTATTTTCAAACTTATATCTCGCTTTTGGCTGGTCCTACATGAAAAATGCAAATAACTATTTTGAAAGAAATTTTTTCAGCTTTAATTTTAGTAAAAAGATAAAAATTGATGGGAGTAACTGTTTTCGAGATATAAGCAAGAAACCAAAAAACTGTTACCTTAATTAAGCGCTTGCATATAAGCAAATTTAGTACTAAAAACAACTCTGAAGACTTAATAAGCTTCATTTTTGCTTAGAAAACTAAGCTTACTTTTATTACTACTATTATTATTATTTTTATTATTATTATTATTATTATCATTATTATTATTATTATTATTATTATTATTATTATTATTATTATTATTATTATTATTATTAAAAACCGATTATAACTTTTGTATAGTAAATGTTTTTATACCAGTTTTAAAATGAGTTATTAATTTTAGACAATTTCTTGCATAAAAACACAGATCACAGATGATCTCTTGCATAGAAATGAGAAAACGCTCAGATAACACAAAATAAGCTTCATTTTTATTTATTAAAAGTATTATTATTATTATTATTACATTGGTTACTATTACTATTATTATTATTATTATTATTATTATTATTATTATTATTATTATTATTATTATTATTATTATTATTATTATTTTTATTATTATTATTATTATTATTAACTTTTGTATAATAAATGTTTTTATACCAGTTTTAAAATGAGTTATTAATTTTAGACAATTTCTTGCCTAAAAGCAGATCACAGATAATTTCTTGCATAGAAATTAGAAAACGCTCATATAACACACAAAATAAGCTTCATTTTTGCTTAGAAAACTAAGCTTACTTTTATTACTATTGTTATTTTTATTATTATTATTATTATTATTATTATTATTATTATTATTGTTATTATTATTATTATTATTTTTATTATTAAAAAATTATATTAAACAGACAGAAAACGTCGTATTCTGACACAAAAAAACGAATTACGTTATAGACTTGACGAGAGCGGCGTATCTCGGACTCTTATAGGACCCTTATAGGGTCAAAAAGTATCTGTTTGGATTAAAACAAATTATTTTTGTTGTCTCTCAGTCTGAATTGTTCATCAGTTCAAACAAAAACGGCTTATTTTAGACGATCTTTTGCTTTGAACAAGAAAACTTACAGAGAACAGACTAAAAACGCATTAATCTGGCATAAAAGAGCAATTTATGTATCACTTTGGATAAAGGCAGCTAATCCTATTCGTTTCATTGCTTAAAATAGACAAAATTGTTAATAAATCTAACAAAAACGCTGTATTCTAGCACAAAATACTAATTACATTCTATGCTTCCAAACGAGTAAATTTTTATTAAACAGATGCCAAACATCATGTTTTCTCCTATAAAGACATTTTATATTGCAGTTTGTATTAAAACAAAATATTTTCGTTGATTCTTTGTTAGAAGCAGCAAACCTAACATTAAAGAATCTGAAAACTTTGTATTCGGACACAAACCACCAAATTTTGTATCAGTTTAGACAAAAACGGTTGATTTTCGACAATATTTTGCTTTGAACAAGAAAACTTATATCAAACTGACTAAAAACGTCTTATTTTAGCACAAAACAAAAGATTTGCGTTATAGTCTTAACGAGAGCTGTTAATTTCAAACAGTTCTATGCTTTGAAACGAGTAAACTTTCACTGAACAGAGGAAAAACATCTTATTTCGCCTTTTACAAACGATTCATGCCACAGTTAGGATAAAAACCAATTATTTTCGTTAATTCATTGTTACAAACAAGAAACCTTACATCAAAGTAACTGAAAACCCCTTATTCAGGCACAGAAACGAGTAAACTTTTATAGGACAGATGCAAAATACCATATTACGACATAAATCGTTATTTTAAAGCAAAGTATTAGCTTTTGCACTTATTCAAGTAAAGTTTGCTTACTTCGAAGTATGTAATCGTCCGAAATAATTTTTTTTGTCAAAACTATAACGTAATTTGTTTTTTGAGCTTGAATATAGAGTTTTCATTACGTTTTATAGTAGTTTACTCTACTCTAAGCATAGAATCAAACAGTGTAATCCGCTTTTGTTAAAACTGATACATAATTTGCTCTTATTTTCGAGAATAAGACGTTTTCAATATGTTTGATAAAATTTTTCTTGTTTATAGCAAGGAATCGTTTAAAATAAGCTGTATTTGCCTAAACTGATACGTAATTCGATATTTGTGCATGGATACGAAGTTTTCAGTTTCTTTGACGTGAAATTTCTTGTTGCAAAAGGTAATAACTTGCTTTAAAACAACGCTTTATATGGTAATATGTGGTTTTGCATCTGCCCCATAAAAGTTCATTAGTTTCGAATCATAAAATCGTTTGAAATAAACAGTGCTGGTCGAAACTATAACGTAAATTATTTCTTTGAGACGAAATTTAAAGTTTTCATTAAGTTTTATACAAGTTTACTCTATTCTAAGTAAAGGAGTAATCAGGATAAATTGCTTTTATCTAGAGTAATATATAATTTGCAGTTTTCAGCCAGAATAAGACGTTTTTAATCTTTTTAATGTAAGTTTTTGTATTCAAAACAAAGGATCGTCTAAAGTAAGTAGTTTTTGTCCAGACTGAAACGTAATTCGAATTTCTGTGCCTGAATAAGGGGTTTTCAGTTACTTTGATGTAAGGTTTCTTGTTTGTAACAATGAATTAACGAAAATAATTGGTTTTTATCCTAACTGTGGCATGAATCGTTTTTAAAAGGCGAAATAAGATGTTTTTCCTCTGTTCAGAGAAAGTTTACTCGTTTCAAAGCATAGAACCGTTTGAAATTAACAGCTCTCGTTAAGACTATAACGCAGATCTTTTGTTTTGTGCTAAAATAAGACGTTTTTAGTCAGTTTGACATAAGTTTTCTTGTTCAAAGCAAAATATTGTCGAAAATCAACCGTTTTTGTCTAAACTGATACAAAATTCGGTGGTTTGTGTCCGAATACAAAGTTTTCAGATTCTTTAATGCTAGGTTTGCTGCTTCTAACAAAGAATCAACGAAAATATTTTGTTTTAATACAAACTGCAATATAAAATGTCTTTATAGGACAAAACATGATGTTTGGCATGTTTAATAAAAATTTACTCGTTTGGAAGCATAGAATCATTCCAAATAAGCTATTCTCGTCGAAACTATAATGTAATTAGTATTTTGTGCTAGAATACAGCGTTTTTGTTAGATTTATAAACAATTTTGTCTATTTTAAGCAATGAAACGAATAGGATTAGCTGCCTTTATCCAAAGTGATACATAAATTGCTCTTTTATGCCAGATTAATACGTTTTTAGTCTGTTCGATGTAAGTTTTCTTGTTCAAAGCAAAAGATCGTCTAAAACAAGTCGTTTTTGTTTGAACTGATGAACAATTCAGACTGAGAGTCAACAAAAATAATTTGTTTTAATCTAAACTGATACTTTTTGACCCTATAAGAGTCCTATAAGAGTCCGAGATACGCCGTTCTCGTCAAGTCTATAACGTAATTCGTTTTTTTGTATCAGAATACGACGTATTCTGTCTGTTTAATATAATTTTTTAATAATAATAATAATAATAATAATAATAATAATAATAATAATAACACTAATAATAATAATAATAATAATAATAATAATAATAATAATAATAATAATAAAATTAATAATAGTAATAATAGTAAGCTTAGTTTTCTAAGCAAAAATAAAGCTTATTTTGTGTGTTATATGAGCGTTTTCTCATTTCTATGCAAGAAATCATCTGTGATCTGTGTTTTTAGGCAAGAAATTGTCTAAAATTATTAACTCATTTTAAAACTGGTATAAAAACATTTACTACACAAAAGTTAATAATAATAATAATAATATTAATAATAATAATAATAATAATAATAGTAATAATAATAATAATACTTTTAATAAGGAAAAATGAAGCTTATTTTGTGTGTTACATGAGCGTTTTCTCATTTCTATGCAAAAGATCATGTGTGATCTGTGTTTTTAGGCAATCTAAGCAATTTTATAGTTTTTAGGCAAGAAATTGTCTAAAATAAATCACTCATTTTAAAACTGGTATAAAAACATTTACTATACAAAAGTTAATAATAATAATAATAATAATGATAATAATACTTATAATAATGAATTTCTTTCTAAATTAAAGCTTAGTTTTTCTAAGCAAAAATGAAGCTTATTTTGTGTTATCTGAGCGTTTTCTCATTTCTATGCAGGAGATCATCTGTGATCTGTGTTTTTAGGCAAGAAATTGTCTAAAATTAATAACTCATTTTAAAACTGGTATAAAAACATTTACTATACAAAAGTTAAAATCGGTTTTTAATAATAATAATATTAATAATAAAAATAATAATAATAATAATAATAATAATAATAATAATAATAATAATAATAATAATAATAATAATAATATTAGTAATAATAATAATAAAAATAATAGTAATAATAATAATAATAATAATAATAAAAGTAAGCTTAGTTTTCTAAGCAAAAATGAAGCTTATTTTGTGTGTTATATGAATGTTTTCTCACTTCTATGCAAGAAATCATCTGTGATCTGTGTTTTTAGGCAAGAAATTGTCTAAAATTAATAACTCATTTTAAAACTGGTATAAAAACATTTACTATACAAAAGTTATAATCGGTTTTTAATAATACCAATTGTAATAATAATAATAATAATAATAATAATAATAATAATAATAATAATAATAATAATAATAATAATAATAATAATAATAATAATAACAATAATAATAATAATAATAAAAATAATAATAATAAAAATAATAATAGTAGTAATAAAAGTAAGCTTAGTTTTCTAAACAAAAATAAAGCTTATATTGTGTTATATGAGCGTTTTCTCATTTCTATGCAAAAGATAATGTGTGATCTGTGTTTGTAGGCAATCTAAGCCATTTTATAGTTTTTAGGCAAGAAATTGGCTAAAATTAATCACTCATTTTAAAACTGGTATAAAAACAATACTATACAAAAGTTATAATCGGTTTTTAATAATACTAATAATAATAATAATAATAATAATAATAATAATAATAATAATAATAATAATAATAATAATAATAATATTAATAATAATAATAATAATAATAACAATAATAATAATAAAAATAATAATAATAGTAATAAAAGTAAGCTGTTTTCTAAGCAAAAATGAAGCTTATTTTGTGTGTTATATGAGTGTTTTCTCATTTCTATGCAAGAAATCATCTGTGATCTGTGTTTTTAGGCAAGAAATTGTCTAAAATTAATAGCTCATTTTAAAACTGGTATAAAAACATTTACTATACAAAAGTTATAATCGGTTCTTAATAATAATAATAATAATAATATTAACAATAATAATAATAATAATAATAATAATAATAATAATAATAATAATAATAATAATAATAATAATAATAATATTAATAATAAAAATAATAATAATAGTAATAAAAGTAAGCTTAGTTTTCTAAGCAAAAATGAAGCTTATTTTGTGTTATATGAGCGTTTTCTCATTTCTATGCAAGAGATCATCTGTGATCTGTGTTTTTACTATACAAAAGTTAATAATAATAATAATATAAATAATAATAATAATAATATTAACAATAATAATAATAATAATAATAGTAATAGAAACAAAAGTAATAATAATAATAATACTTTTAATAAAGAAAAATAGAGCTTATTTTGTGTGTTACATGAGCGTTTTCTCATTTCTATGCGAAAGATCATGTGTGATCTGTGTTTTTAGGCAATCTAAGCCATTTTATAGTTTTTAATATTTAACAAAAATTTGCTTTAAAATAAAATGTTTGAAAAACTGAAATTAAACAAAATTAATCGTGTCTAACACTTTAGTAGAGGAAAAAGGAGGAGACATAAAAGTCACTAAAGTCTTAAATGTAATACAGTTTTCAATGTTTGAGACGAAGACGAAAGTGCAGCATTTACTGTCACTTTAATTTTAGTAAAAATTTTAGAAAAAAAATAAAAAGTGATAGGAGTAACTGTTTTCGAGATATAAGCAAGAAACCAAAAAACTGTTACCTTAATTAAGCGCTTGCATATAAGCAAATTTAGTACTAAAAACAACTCTAAAGACTTTGGTGACTTTTATGTCTTCTCCTTTTTCCTCTACTAAAGTGTTAGACACAATTAATTTAGTTTAATATCGGTTTTTCAAACATTTTATTTTAAAGCAAATTACAAAAGAGATGCAAATAACTATTTTGTAGGAAATTTTATCAGCTTTAATTTTAAAGAAAAGATAAAAATTTATAGGAGTAACTGTTTTCGAGATATAAGCAAAAAACCAAAGTGAAAACTGTAACAGTTACTGAACAAAAATGTAATTCAGTTTTCAATGTTTGAGACGTAGACGAAAATGCAGCATTTAAAAACGACTCTGAAGACATCAGTGACTTTTAAGTCACCTCCTTTTTCTTCTAATAAA
This sequence comes from Tribolium castaneum, assembly GCF_031307605.1. Taxonomy (NCBI): domain Eukaryota; kingdom Metazoa; phylum Arthropoda; class Insecta; order Coleoptera; family Tenebrionidae; genus Tribolium; species Tribolium castaneum. Next base: position 18,589,910 of record NC_087397.1, read on the forward strand.
GTATTGGACCCAATAAATTAAGTGTATTTTAAATCACAAGACATTTTCTGTTAAAGCACTTTTTTTTTAAATATTAATTATTATCAAACTTATTTTTCGCTTATGGTTAGTCCTACATAAAAAATGCAAATTACTATTTTGTAGGAAATTTTATCAGCTTTAATTTTAGTAAAAAGATAAAAATTGATAGGAGTAACTGTTTTCGAGATATAAGCAAGAAACCAAAAAACTGTTACCTTAATTAAGCGCTTGCATATAAGCAAATTTAGTATTAAAAACAACTCTGAAGACTTTGGTGACTTTTATATCTTCTCCTTTTTCCTATACTAAAGTGTTAGACCCAATTAATTTAGTTTAATATCGGTTTTTCAAACATTTTATTTTAAAGCAAATTTTTGTTAAAGATTATTTATATCCAACTCTATAACTCGCTTATGGTTGGTCCTACAAAAAAATGTAAATAACTAGTTTGTAGGAAATTTTATCAGCTTTAATTTTGAAAAAAAGATAAAAATTGATAGGAGTAACTCTTTTCGAGATATAAGCAAGAAACCAAAAAACTGTTACCTTAATTAAACGTTTGCATATAAGCAAATTTAGTACTATTAGTATTATTATTATTAATGTTATTGTTATTAATATGACGACTAAAGACGACTCTGAAACATTTAGTGACTTTTATGTCTTCTCCTTTTTCCTCTACTAAAGTGTTAGACACAATTAATTTAGTTTAATTCCGGTTTTTCCAGCATTTTATTTTAAAGCAAATTTTTGTTAAATATTATTTAACTCCAACTCTATAACCCGTTTATGCTTAGTCCTACAAGAAAAATGTAAATAACTATTTTGTTGGAAATTTTATCAGCTTTAATTTTGAAAGAAAGATAAAATTTGATAGGAGTAACTTTTTTCGAGATATAAGCAAATAACCAATAAGAAAACTGTGACTGTTACTGAACAAAAATGTAATCCAGTTTTCAATGTTTGAGACGAAGACGAAAATGCAGCATTTAAAAACGACTCTGAAGACTTCAGTGACTTTTATGTCACCTCCATTTTCTTCTAATAAAGTATTGGACCCAATAAATTAAGTGTATTTTAAATCACAAGACATTTTCTGTTAAAGCACTTTTTTTTTAAATATTAATTATTTTCAAACTTATATCTCGCTTATGGTTAGTCCTACATGAAAAATGCAAATAACTATTTTGTAGGAAATTTTATCAGCTTTAATTTTAGTAAAAAGATAAAAATTGATAGGAGTAACTGGTTTCGAGATATTAGCAAGAAACCAAAAAACTGTTACCTTAATTAAGCGTTTGCATATAAGCAAATTTAGTACTATTAGTATTATTATTATTAATGTTATTGTTTTTAATATGACGATTAAAAACGACTCTGAAGACTTTGGGGACTTTTACGTCTACTCCTTTTTCCTCTACTAAAGTGTTACCCAATTAATTTAGTTTAATTTCGGTTCTTCAAACATTTTATTTTAAAGCAAATTTTTGTTAAAGATTATTTATATCCAACTCTATAACTCGCTTATGGTTGGTCTTACAAAAGAAATGCAAATAACTATTTTGTAGGAAATTTTATCAGCTTTAATTTTAAAGAAAAGATAAAAATTTATAGGAGTAACTGTTTTCGAGATATTAGCAAGAAACCAAAAAACTGTTACCTTAATTAAGCGTTTGCATATAAGCAAATTTAGTACTATTAGTATTATTATTATTAATGTTATTGTTTTTAATATGACGATTAAAAACGACTCTGAAGACTTTGGGGACTTTTACGTCTACTCCTTTTTCCTCTACTAAAGTGTTACCCAATTAATTTAGTTTAATTTCGGTTCTTCAAACATTTTATTTTAAAGCAAATTTTTGTTAAAGATTATTTATATCCAACTCTATAACTCGCTTATGGTTGGTCCTACAAAAAAATGTAAATAACTAGTTTGTAGGAAATTTTATCAGCTTGAATTTTGAAAAAAAGATAAAAATTGATAGGAGTAACTGTTTTCGAGATATAAGCAAAAAACCAATAAGAAAACTGTAACTGTTACTGAACAAAAATGTAATTCAGTTTTCAATGTTTGAGACGTAGACGAAAATGCAGCATTTAAAAACGACTCTGAAGACTTCAGTGACTTTTAAGTCACCTCCTTTTTCTTCTAATAAAGTATTGGACCCAATAAATTAAGTGTATTTTAAATCACAAGACATTTTTTGTTAAAGCACTTTTTTTTTAAATATTGATTATTTTCAAACTTATATCTCGCTTATGGTTAGTCTTACATGAAAAATGCAAAAAACTATTTTGTAGGAAATTTTATCAGCTTTAATTTTAGTAAAAAGATAAAAATTGATAGGAGTAACTGTTTTCGAGATATAAGCAAGAAACCAAAAAAATTGTCACCTTAATTAAGCGTTGGCATACAAGCAAATTTAGTACTATTAGTATTAATATTATTAATGTTATTGTTATTAGTATGACGATTAAAGACGTCTCTGAAACCTTTAGTGACTTTTATGTGTCCTCCTTTTTCCTCTACTAAAGTGTTAGACACAGTTAATTTAGTTTAATTTCAGTATTTCAAACATTTTATTTTAAAGCAAATTTTTGTTAAATATTATTTATATCCATCTTTATAACTCGCTTATACTTGGTCCTACAAGAAAAATGCAAATAACTATTTTGTAGGAAATTTTATCAGCTTTAATTTTAGTAAAAAGATAAAAATTGATAGGAGTAACTGTTTTCGAGATATAAGCAAGAAACCAAAAAACTGTTACCTTAATAAAGCGCTTGCATATAAGCAAATTTAGTACTATTAGTTTTATTATTATTAATGTTATTGTTATTAATATGACGACCAAAAACGACTCTGAAGACTTTGGTGACTTTTATGTTTTCTCCTTTTTCCTATACTAAAGTGTTAGACTCAATTAATTTAGTTTAATTTAGGTTTTTCAAACATTTTAATTTAAAGCAAATTTTTGTTAAATATTATTTATATCCATCTTTATAACTCGCTTATACTTGGTCCTACAAGAAAAATGCAAATAACTATTTTGTAGGAAATTTTATCAGCTTTAATTTTAGTAAAAAAATAAAAATTGATAGAAGTAACTGTTTTCAAGATATAAGCAAGAAACTGTTACCTTAATTAAGCGCTTGCATATAAGCAAATTTAGTAATATTAGTATTATTATTATTAATGTTATTGTTATTAATATGACGACTAAAAACGACTCTCAAGACTTTGGTGACTTTTATGTCTTCTCCTTTTTCCTCTACTAAAGTGTTAGTCTTAATTAATTTAGTTTAGTTTCGGTTTTTCAAACATTTTATTTTAAAGCAAATTTTTGTTAAAGATTATTTATATCCAACTCTATAACGCGCTTATGGTTGGTCCTACAAGAAAAATGCAAATAACTATTTTGTAGGAAATTTTATCAGCTTGAATATTGAAAAAAAAGATAAAAATTGATAGGAGTAACTGTTTTCGAGATATAAGCAAAAAACCAAATTGAAAACTGTAACCGTTACTGAACAAAAATGTAATTCAGTTTTCAATGTTTGAGACGTAGACGAAAATGCAGCATTTAAAAACCACTCTGAAGACTTCAGTGACTTTTAAGTCACTTCCTTTTTCTTCTAATAAAGTATTGGACCCAATAAATTAAGTGTATTTTAAATCACAAGACATTATTTGTTAAAGCACTTTTTTTTAAATATTGATTATTTTCAAACTTATATCTCGCTTATGGTTAGTCCTACATGAAAAATGCAAAAAACTATTTTGTAGGAAATTTTATCAGCTTTAATTCTAGTAAAAAGATAAAAATTGATAAGAGTAACTGTTCTAGAGATATAAGCAAGAAACCAAAAAACTGTCACCTTAATTAAGCGTTTGCATTTAAGCAAATTTAGTACTATTAGTATTATTATTATTAATGTTATTGTTATTAATATGACGACTAAAGACGACTCTGAAGCATTTAGTGACTTTTATGTCTTCTCCTTTTTCCTCTACTAAAGTGTTAGACACAATTAATTTAGTTTAATTCCGGTTTTTCAAGCATTTTATTTTAAAGCAAATTTTTGTTAAATATTATTTATATCCAACTCTATAACTCGTTTATGCTTGGTCCTACAAGAAAAATGTAAATAACTATTTTGTAGGAAATTTTATCAGCTTTAATTTTAGTAAAAAAATAAAAATTGATAGGAGTAACTGTTATCGAGATATAAGCAAGAAACCAAAAAACTGTTACCTTAATAAAGCGCTTGCATATAAGCAAATTTAGTACTATTAGTATTATTATTATTAATGTTATTGTTATTAATATGACGACCAAAAACGACTCTGAAGACTTTGGTGCCTTTTATGTTTTCTCCTTTTTCCTATACTAAAGTGTTAGACTCAATTAATTTAGTTTAATTTAGGTTTTTCAAACATTTTATTTTAAAGCAAATTTTTGTTAAAGATTATTTATATCCAACTCTATAACTCGCTTATGGTTAGCCTGACAAAAGAAATGCACATAACTATTTTGTAGGAAATTTTATCAGCTTTAATTTTGAAAGAAAGATAAAAATTGATAGAAGTAATTGTTTTCGAGATATAAGCAAAAAACCAAAGTGAAAACTGTTACAGTTACTAAACAAAAATGTAATTCAGTTTTCAATGTTTGAGACGAAGACGAAAATGCATTATTTAAAAACGACTCTGAAGACTTCAGTGACTTCTATGTCACCTCCTTTTTCCTCTAATAAAGTATTGGACCCAATAAATTAAGTGTATTTTAAATCACAAGTCATTTTCTGTTAAAGCACTTTTTTTTTAAATATTAATTATTTTCAAACTTATATCTCGCTTATGGTTAGTCCCACATAAAAAATGCAAATTACTATTTTGTAGGAAATTTTATCAGCTTTAATTTTAGTATAAAGATAAAAATTAATAGGAGTAACTGTTTTCGAGATATAAGCAAGAAACCAAAAAACTGTCACCTTAATTAAGCGTTTGCATTTAAGCAAATTTAGTACTATTAGTATTATTATTATTAATGTTATTGTTATTAATATGACGACTAAAGACGACTCTGAAGCATTTAGTGACTTTTATGTCTTCTCCTTTTTCCTCTACTAAAGTGTTAGACACAATTAATTTAGTTTAATTCCGGTTTTTCAAGCATTTTATTTTAAAGCAAATTTTTGTTAAATATTATTTATATCCAACTCTATAACTCGTTTATGCTTGGTCCTACAAGAAAAATGCAAATAACTGTTTTGTAGGAAATTTTATCAGCTTTAATTTTAGTAAAAAGATAAAAATTGATAGGAGTAACTGTTTTCGAAATATAAGCAAGAAACTGTTACCTTAATTAAGCGCTTGCATATAAGCAAATTTAGTAATATTAGTATTATTATTATTAATGTTATTGTTATTAATATGACGACTAAAAACAACTCTCAAGACTTTGGTGACTTTTATGTCTTCTCCTTTTTCCTCTACTAAAGTGTTAGTCTTAATTAATTTAGTTTAGTTTCGGTTTTTCAAACATTTTATTTTAAAGCAAATTTTTGTTAAAGATTATTTATATCCAACTCTATAACGCGCTTATGGTTGGTCCTACAAGAAAAATGCAAATAACTATTTTGTAGGAAATTTTATCAGCTTGAATTTTGAAAAAAAGATAAAAATTGATAGGAGTAACTGTTTTCGAGATATAAGCAAAAAACCAATAAGAAAACTGTAACTGTTACTGAACAAAAATGTAATTCAGTTTTCAATGTTTGAGACAAAGACGAAAATGCAGCATTTAAAATCGACTCTGAAGACTTCAGTGACTTTTAGGTCACCTCCTTTTTCTTCTAATAAAGTATTGGACCCATTAAATTAAGTGTATTTTAAATCACAAGACATTTTCTGTTAAAGCACTTTTTTTTTAATATTAATTATTTTGAAACTTACATCTCGCTTATGGTTAGTCCTACATGAAAAATGCAAATTACTATTTTGTAGGAAATTTTATCAGCTTTAATTTTAGTAAAAAGATAAAAATTAATAGGAGTAACTGTTTTCGAGATATAAGCAAGAAACCAAAAAACTGTTACCTTAATTAAGCGCTTGCATATAAGCAAATTTAGTACTAAAAACAACTCTGAAGACTTTGGTGACTTTTATATCTTCTTCTTTTTCCTCTACTAAAGTGTTAGACCCAATTAATTTGGTTTAATATCGGCTTTTCAAACATTTTATTTTAAAGCAAATTTTTGTTAAAGATTATTTATATCCAACTCTATAACTCGCTTATGGTTGGTCCTACCAAAAAATGCAAATAACTATTTTGTAGGAAATTTTATCAGCTTTGATTTTAAAAAAGAGATAAAAGTTGATAGAAGTAACTGTTTTCGAGATATAAGCAAAATACAAAAAACTGTTACCTTAATTAAGCGCTTGCATATAAGCAAATTTAGTACTACTCGAATTGTTATTATAAATGTTATTGTTATTAATATGACGACTAAAGACAACTCTAAGACTTTAGTGACTTTTATGTCTCCTCCTTTTTCCTTTACTAAAGTGTTAGACACAATTAATTTAGTTTAATTTCAGTTTTTCAAACATTTTATTTTAAAGCAAATTTTTGTTAAGTTTTAAAAACTATAAAATGGCTTAGATTGCCTAAAAACACAGATCACACATGATCTTTTGCATTGAAATGAGAAAACGCTCATCTAACACAAAATAAGCTTCATTTTTGCTTAGAAAACTAAGCTTACTTTTATTACTACTATTAATATTACTATTATTATTATTACTATTATTTTTATTATTATTATTACTATTATTATTATTATTATTATTATTATTATTATTATTATTATTATTATTATTATTATTATTATTATTATTATTAATATTATTATTAAAAACCGATTATAACTTTTGTATAGTAAATGTTTTTATACCAGTTTTAAAATGAGTTATTAATTTTAGACAATTTCTTGCCTAAAAACACAGATCACAGATGATCTCTTGCATAGAAATGAGAAAACGCTCACATAACACAAAATAAGCTTCATTTTTGCTTAGAAAACTAAGCTTACTTTTATTACTACTATTATTATTATTTTTATTATTATTATTATTATTATTATTATTATTATTATTTTTATTATTATTACTATTATTATTATTATTATTATTATTATTATTAATATTATTATTATTAAAAACCGAATATAACTTTTGTATAGTAAATGTTTTTATACCAGTTTTAAAATGAGTTATTAATTTTAGACAATTTCTTGCCTAAAAACACAGATCACAGATGATCTCTTGCATAGAAATGAGAAAACGCTCATATAACACAAAATAAGCTTCATTTTTGCTTAGAAAACAAAGCTTACTTTTATTACTACTATTATTATTATTTTTATTATTATTATTATTACTATTATTATTATTATTATTATTATTATTATTATTATTATTATTATTATTATTATTAATATTATTATTATTAAAAACCGATTATAACTTTTGTATAGTAAATGTTTTTATACCACTTTTAAAATGAGTTATTAATTTTAGACAATTTCTTGCCTAAAAACACAGATCACAGATGATCTCTTGCATAGAAATGAGAAAACGCTCATATAACACAAAATAAGCTTCATTTTTGCTTAGAAAACTAAGCTTACTTTTATTACTACTATTATTATTATTTTTATTATTATTATTATTATTTTTATTATTATTATTATTATTATTATTATTATTATTAAAACCGATTATAACTTTTGTATAGTAAATGTTTTTATACCATTTTAAAATGAGTTATTAATTTTAGACAATTTCTTGCCTAAAAACACAGATTACAGGTGATCTCTTGCATAGAAATGAGAAAACGCTCAGATAACACAAAATAAGCTTCATTTTTGCTTAGAAAAACTAAGCTTTAATTTAGAAAGAAATTCATTATTATAAGAATTATTATTATTATTATTTACTACTATTATTATTATTATTATTATTATTGTTATTATTACTATTATTATTATTATTATTATTATTATTGTTTATATTATTATTATTATTATTATTAAAAACCGATTATAACTTTTGTATAGTAAATGTTTTTATACCAGTTTTAAAATGAGTGATTTACTTTAGACAATTTTTTGCTTAAAAACTATAAAATGGCTTATATTGCCTAAAAACACAGATCACACATGATCTTTTGCATAGAAATAAGATAACGCTCATGTAACACACAAAATAAGCTTCATTTTTCCTTAATAAAAGTATTTATATTATTATTACTTTTGTTACTATTACTATTATTATTATTATTATTATTATTATTATTATTATTATTATTATTGTCATTATTATTATTATTATTATTAAAAAATTATATTAAACAGGCAGAAAACGTCGTATTCTGACACAAAAATACGAATTACGTTATAGACTTGACGAGAACGGCGTATCTCGGACTCTTATAGGACTCTTATAGGGTCAAAAAGTATCAGTTTGGATTAAAACAAATTATTTTTGTTGACTCTCAGTCTGAATTGTTCATCAGTTTAAACAAAAACGGCTTATTTTAGACGATCTTTTGCTTTGAACAAGAAAACTTATATCGAACAGACTAAAAACGTATTAATCTGGCATAAAAGAGCAATTTATGTATCACTTTGGATAAAGGCAGCTAATCCTATTCGTTTCATTGCTTAAAATAGACAAAATTGTTAATAAATCTAACAAAAACGCTGTATTCTAGCACAAAATACTAATTACATTATAGTTTCGACGAGAATAGCTTATTTGGAATGATTCTATGCTTCCAAACGAGTAAATTTTTATTAAACAGATGCCAAACATCATGTTTTGTCCTATAAAGACATTTTATATTGCAGTTTGTATTAAAACAAAATATTTTCGTTGATTCTTTGTTAGAAGCAGCAAACCTAACATTAAAGAATCTGAAAACTTTGTATTCGGACACAAACCACCGAATTTTGTATCAGTTTAGACAAAAACGGTTGATTTTCGACAATATTTTGCTTTGAACAAGAAAACTTATATCAAACTTACTAAAAACGTCTTATTTTAGCACAAAACAAAAGATCTGCGTTATAGTCTTAACGAGAGCTGTTAATTTCAAACAGTTCTATCCTTTGAAACGAGTAAACTTTCACTGAACAGAGGAAAAACATCTTATTTCGCCTTTTAAAAACGATTCATGCCACAGTAAGGATGAAAACCAATTATTTTCGTTAATTCATTGTTACAAACAAGAAACCTTACATCAAAGTAACTGAAAACCTAATTCAGGCACAGAAATTCGAATTACGTTTCAGTCTGGACAAAAACTGCTTACTTTAGACGATCCTTTGTTTTGAATACAAAAACTTACATTAAAAAGATTAAAACGTCTTATTCTGGCTGAAAACTGCAAATTATGTATTACTTTGAATAAAAGCAGTTTATCCTAATTACTCCTTTGCTTAGAATGGAGCAAACTTGTATAAAACTTAATGAAAACTTTAAATTTCGTCTCAAAGAAATAATCTACGTTATAGTTTTGACCAGAACTGTTAATTTCAAACGATTTTATGCCCCCAAACGAGAAAACTTTCACTAAACAGATGCCAAACGTCTTAGTTCGTTTTATAAAAACGACATGTTACAGTTTAAACAAAAACAAATTATTTTCGTTGTTGTGTCAAAATAATTTATTTCGAATGATTCAATGGAGCGAAACGAGTAAACTTTTATAGGACAGATGCAAAATACCATATTACCACATAAATCGTTATTTTAAAGCAAAGTATTAGCTTTTGCACTTGTTCAATTAAAGTTTGCTTACTTCGAAGTATGTAATCGTCCGAAAGAATTTTTTTTTGTCAAAACTATAACGTAATTTGTTCTTTTGAGCCTGAATATAGAGTTTTCATTACGTTTTATAGTTGTTTACTCTACTCTAAGCATTGAATCAAACAGAGTAATCCGCTTTTGTTAAAGCTGATACATAATTTGCTCTTATTTTCGAGAATAAGACGTTTTC
>NC_087397.1:18605000-18647500 GCF_031307605.1 Tribolium castaneum
GATATAAGCAAGAAACCAAAAAACTGTTACCTTAATTAAGCGTTTGCATATAAGCAAATTTAGTACTATTAGTATTATTATTATTAATGTTATTGTTATTAATATGACGACTAAAGACGACTCTCAAACATTTAGTGACTTTTATGTCTTCTCCTTTTTCCTCTACTAAAGTGTTAGACACAATTAATTTAGTTTAATTTTAGTTTTTCAAACATTTTATTTTAAAGCAAGTTTTTGTTAAATATTATTTATATCCAACTCTATAACTCGCTTATGGTTGGTCCTACAAGAAAAATGCAAATAACTATTTTGTAGGAAATTTTATCAGCTTTAATTTTAAGAGAAAGATAAAAATTGATAGGAGTAACTGTTTTCGAGATATAAGCAAAAAACCAATATGAAAACTGTAACTGTTACTGAACAAAAATGTAATTCAGTTTTCAATGTTTGAGACGAAGACGAAAATGCAGCATTTAAAATCGACTCTGAAGACTTCAGTGACTTATATGTCACCTCCTTTCTCTTCTAATAAAGTATTAGACCTAATAAAATAAGTGTATTTTAAATCACAAGACATTTTCTGTTAAAGCACTTTTTTTAAATATTAATTATTTTCAAACTTATATTTCGCTTATGGTTAGTCCTACATGAAAAATGCAAATAACTATTTTGTAGGAAATTTTATCAGCTTTAATTTTAGTAAAAAGATAAAAATTGATAGGAGTAACTGTTTTCGAGATATAAGCAAGAAACCAAAAAACTGTTACCTTAATTAAGCGCTTGCATATAAGCAAATTTAGTACTAAAAACAACTCTGAAGATTTTGGTGACTTTTATGTCATCTCCTTTTTCCTCTACTAAAGTGTTAGACCCAATTAATTTAGTGTAATATCGGTTTTTCAAACATTTTATTTTAAAACAAATTTTTGTTAAAGAATATTTATATTCAACTCTATAACTCGCTTATGGTTTGTCCTACAAAAAAATGCAAATAACTATTTTGTGGGAAATTTTATCAGCTTTAATTTCGAAAAAAAGATAAAAATTGATAGGAGTAACTGTTTTCGAGATATAAGCAAGAAACCAAAAAACTGTTACCTTAACTAAGCGCTTGCATATAAGCAAATTTAGTACTATTAGTATTATTATTATTAATGTTATTGTTATTAATATGACGACTAAAGACGACTCTGAAACATTTAGTGACTTTTATGTCTTCTCCTTTTTCCTCTACTAAAGTGGAAGACACAATTAATTTAGTTTAATTCCGGTTTTTCAAGCATTTTATTTTAAAGCAAATTTTTGTTAAATATTATTTATATCCAACTCTATAACTCGTTTATACTTGGTCCTACAAGAAAAATGTAAATAACTATTTTGTTGGAAATTTTATCAGCTTTAATTTTGGAAAAAAGATAAAATTTGATAGGAGTAACTGTTTTCAAGATATAAGCAAAAAACCAATAAGAAAACTGTAACTGTTACTGAACAAAAATGTAATTCAGTTTTCAATGTTTGAGACAAAGACGAAAATGCAGCATTTAAAATCGACTCTGAAGACTTCAGTGACTTTTATGTCACCTCCTTTTTCTTCTAATAAAGTATTAGACCCAATAAATTAAGTGTATTTTAAATCACAAGACATTTTCTGTTAAAGCACTTTTTTTTTAAATATTAATTATTTTCAAACTTATATCTCGCTTATGGTTAGTCCTACATGAAAAATGCAAATAACTATTTTGTAGGAAATTTTATCAGCTTTAATTTTAGTAAAATGATAAAAATTGATAGGAGTAACTGTTTTCGAGATATAAGCAAGAAACCAAAAAACTGTTATCTTAATTAAGCGTTTGCATATAAGAAAATTTAGTACTATTAGTATTATTATTATTAATGTTATTGTTATTAATATGACGATTAAAAACGACTCTGAAGACTTTGGTGACTTTTACGTCGCCTCCTTTTTCCTCTACTAAAGTGTTAGACCCAATTAATTTAGTTTAATTTCGGTTTTTCAAACATTTTATTTTAAAGCAAATTTTTGTTAAAGATTATTTATATCCAACTCTATAACTCGCTTATGGTTGGTCCTACAAAAAAAATGTAAATAACTATTTTGTTGGAAATTTTATCAGCTTTAATTTTGGAAAAAAGATAAAATAATTTGATAGGAGTAACTGTTTTCGAGATATAAGCAAAAAACCAATAAGAAAACTGTAACTGTTCCTGAACAAAAATGTAATTCAGTTTTCAATGTTTGAGACGAAGACGAAAATGCAGCATTTAAAAACGACTCTGAAGATTTCTTAATGCAAGCGCTTAATTAAGGTAACAGTTTTTTGGTTTCTTGCTTATATTTCGAAAACAGTTACTCCTATCAATTTTTATCTTTTTACCAAATTAAAGCTGATAAAATTTCCTACAAAATAGTTATTTGCATTTTTCATGTAGGACTAAACATAAGCGAGATATAAGTTTGAAAATAATTAATATTTAAAAAAAAAGTGCTTTAACAGAAAATGTCTTGTGATTTAAAATACACTTAATTTATTGGGTCCAATACTTTATTAGAAGAAAAAAGAGGTGACATATAAGTCACTGAAGTCTTCAGAGTCGATTTTAAATGCTGCATTTTTGTCTTCGTCTCAAACATTGAAAACTGAATTACATTTTTGTTCAGTAACAGTTACAGTTTTCATATTGGTTTTTTGCTTATATCTCGAAAACAGTTGCTCCTATCAATTTTTATCTTTCTTTCAAAATTTAAGCTGATAAAATTTCCTACAAAATAGTTAATTGCATTTCTTTTGTAGGACCAACAATAAGCGAGTTATAGAGTTAGATATAAATAATCTTTAGCAAAAATTTGCTTTAAAATAAAATGTTTGAAAAACCGAAATTAAACTAAATTAATTGGGTCTAACACTTTAGTGGAGGAAAAAGAAAAAGACATAAAAGTCACCAAAGTCTTCAGAGTCAGTTTCAGACTAACCATAAGCGAGATATAAGTTTGAAAATAATAATTAAAAAAAAATGTGCTTTAACGGAAAATGTCTTGTGATTTAAAATTCACTTAATTTATTGGGTCCAATACTTTAGTAGAAGAAAAAGTAGGTGACAGAAAGGTCACTGAAGTTTTTAGAGTCGTTTGTAAATGCTGCATTTTCGTCTTCGTCTCAAACATTGAAAACTGAATTACATTTTTGTTCAGTAACTGTAAAAGTTTTCACTTTGGTTTTTTGCTTATATCTTGAAAACATTTACTCTTATCAATTTTTATCTTTCTTTCAAAATTAATGCTGATAAAATTTTCTACAAAATAATTAAATGCATTTCTTTTGTGGGACCAACCGTAAGCGAGTTATAGAGTTAGATATAAATATTTAACAAAAATTTGCTTTAAAATAAAATGTTTGAAAAACTGAAATTAAACTAAATTAATTGTGTCTAACACTTTAGTAGAGGAAAAAGGAGGAGACATAAAAGTCAATAAAGTCTTAGAGTTGTCTTTAGTTATCACATTAATAACAATAACATTAATAATAACAATACTAGTAGTACTAAATTTGTTTATATGCAAGCGCTTAATTAAGGTAACAGTTTTTTGGTTTTTTGCTTATATCTCGAAAACAGTTACTCCTATCAATTTTTACCTTTTCACCAAAATTAAAGCTGATAAAATTTCCTACAAAATAGTTATTTGCATTTTTCATGTAGAACTAACCATAAACGAGATATAAGTTTGAAAATAATTAATAATTAAAAAAAAATGTGCTTTAACAGAAAATGTTTTGTGATTTAAAATACACTTAATTTATTGGATCCAATACTTAATTAGAAGAAAAAAGAGGTGACAGTAAATGCTGCATTTTCGTCTTCGTCTCAAACATTGAAAACTAAATCACATTTTTGTTCAGTAACTTACAGTTTTCACTTTGGTTTTTTGCTTATATCTCGAAAACAGTTACTCCTATCAATTTTTATCTTTTATTCAAAATTAAAGCTGATAAAATTTCCTACAAAATAGTTATTTGCATTTTTCTTGTAGGACCAACCATAAGCGAGTTATAGAGTTGGATATAAATAATATTTAACAAAAATTTGCTTTAAAATAAAATGTTTGAAAAACTGAAATTAAACTAAATTAATTGTGTCTAACACTTTAGTAGTGGAAAAAGGAGAAGACATAAGTCACTGAAGTTTTTAGAGTCGTTTGTAAATGCTGCATTTTCGTCTTCGACGACAGTTACTGAACAAAAATGTAATTCAGTTTTCAATGTTTGAGACCTCCATTTTTCTCTAATTAAGTATTGGACCCAATAAATTAAGTGTATTTTAAATCACAAGACATTTTCTGTTAAAACTCATTTTTAATTATTAATTATTTTCAAACTTATATCTCGCTTATGGTTAATTCTAAATGAAAAATGCAAATAACTATTTTGTAGGAAATTTTTTCACCTTTAATTTTGGTGAAATGGTAAAAATTGATATGAGTAACTGTTTTCGAGATATAAGCAAAAAACAAAAAAACTGTTATCTTAATTAAGCGCTTGCATATAAGCAAATTTAGTACTACTAGTATTGTTATTATAAATGTTATTGTTATTAATATGACGACTAGAGACAACTCTAAGACTTTAGTGACTTTTATGTCTTCTCCTTTTTCCTCTACTAAAGTGTTAGACACAATTAATTTAGTTCAATTTCAGTTTTTCAAACATTTTATTTTAAAGCAAATTTTTGTTAAATATTAAAAACTATAAAATGGCTTAGATTGCCTAAAAACACAGATCACACATAATCTTTTGCATAGAAATGAGAAAACGCTCATGTAACACAAAATAAGCTCCATTTTTCCTTATTAAAAGTATTATTATTATTATTATTATTATTATCATTATTATTATTATTATTATTGTTAATATTATTATTATTATTATTATTATTAAAAACACAGATCACAGATGATCTCTTGCATTGAAATGAGAAAACGCTCATATAACACAAAATAAGCTTCATTTTTGCTTAGAAAACTAAGCTTACTTTTATTACTACTATTATTATTATTTTTATTATTATTACTATTATTTTTATTATTATTATTACTATTATTATTATTATTATTATTATTATTATTATTATTATTATTATTATTAAAAACCGATTATAACTTTTGTATAGTAAATGTTTTTATACCAGTTTTAAAATGAGTTATTAATTTTAGACAATTTCTTGCCTAAAAACACAGATCACAGATGATCTCTTGCATAGAAATGAGAAAACGCTCAGATAACACAAAATAAGCTTCATTTTTATTTATTAAAAGTATTATTATTATTATTACATTGGTTACTATTACTATTATTATTATTATTATTATTATTATTATTATTATTATTTTTATTATTATTATTATTATTATTATTATTATTATTAACTTTTGTATAGTAAATGTTTTTATACCAGTTTTAAAATGAGTTATTAATTTTAGACAATTTCTTGCCTAAAAGCTGATCACAGATGATTTCTTGCATAGAAATTAGAAAACGCTCATATTACACACAAAATAAGCTTCATTTTTGCTTAGAAAACTAAGCTTACTTTTATTACTATTATTATTTTTATTATTATTATTATTATTATTATTATTATTATTATTATTATTATTATTATTATTATTATTATTATTATTATTATTATTATTATTATTATTGTTATTATTATTATTATTATTATTATTATTATTATTATTATTATTAAAAAATTAAATTAAACAGACAGAAAACGTCGTATTCTGACACAAAAAAACGAATTACGTTATAGACTTGACGAGAGCGGCGTATCTCGGACTCTTATAGGACTCTTATAGGGTGAAAAAGTATCTGTTTGGATTAAAACAAATTATTTTTGTTGTCTCTCAGTCTGAATTGTTCATCAGTTCAAACAAAAACGGCTTATTTTAGACGATCTTTTGCTTTGAACAAGAAAACATACATCGAACAGACTAAAAACGTATTAATCTGGCATAAAAGAGCAATTTATGTATCACTTTGGATAAAGGCAGCTAATCCTATTCGTTTCATTGCTTAAAATAGACAAAATTGTTAATAAATCTAACAAAAACGCTGTATTCTAGCACAAAATACTAATTACATTATAGTTTCGACGAGAATAGCTTATTTGGAATGATTCTATGCTTCCAAACGAGTAAATTTTTATTAAACAGATGCCAAACATCATGTTTTGTCCTATAAAGACATTTTATATTGCAGTTTGTATTAAAACAAAATATTTTCGTTGATTCTTTGTTAGAAGCAGCAAACCTAACATTAAAGAATCTGAAAACTTTGTATTCGGACACAAACCACCGAATTTTGTATCAGTTTAGACAAAAACAGTTGATTTTCGACAATATTTTGCTTTGAACAAGAAAACTTATATCAAACTGACTAAAAACGTCTTATTTTAGCACAAAACAAAAGATTTGCGTTATAGTCTTAACGAGAGCTGTTAATTTCAAACGGTTCCATGCTTTGAAACGAGTAAACTTTCACTGAACAGAGGAAAAACATCTTATTTCGCCTTTTACAAACGATTCATGCCACAGTTAGGATAAAAACCAATTATTTTCGTTAATTCATTGTTACAAACAAGAAACCTTACATCAAAGTAACTGAAAACCCCTTATTCAGGCACAGAAACGAGTAAACTTTTATAGGACAGATGCAAAATACCATATTACCACATAAATCGTTATTTTAAAGCAAAGTATTAGCTTTTGCACTTGTTCAAGTAAAGTTTGCTTACTTCGAAGTATGTAATCGTCCGAAATAATTTTTTTTGTCAAAACTATAACGTAATTTGTTTTTTGAGCTTGAATATAGAGTTTTCATTACGTTTTATAGTAGTTTACTCTACTCTAAGCATAGAATCAAACAGTGTAATCCGCTTTTGTTAAAACTGATACATAATTTGCTCTTATTTTCGAGAATAAGACGTTTTCAATATGTTTGATAAAATTTTTCTTGTTTATAGCAAGGAATCGTTTAAAATAAGCTGTATTTGCCTAAACTGATACGTAATTCGATATTTGTGCATGGGTACGAAGTTTTCAGTTTTTTTGACGTGAAATTTCTTGTTGCAAAAGGTAATAACTTGCTTTAAAACAACGCTTTATATGGTAATATGTGGTTTTGCATCTGCCCCATAAAAGTTCATTAGTTTCGAATCATAAAATCGTTTGAAATAAACAGTGCTGGTCGAAACTATAATGTAAATTATTTCTTTGAGACGAAATTTAAAGTTTTCATTAAGTTTTATACAAGTTTACTCTATTCTAAGTAAAGGAGTAATCAGGATAAATTGCTTTTATCTAGAGTAATATATAATTTGCAGTTTTCAGCCAGAATAAGACGTTTTTAATCTTTTTAATGTAAGTTTTTGTATTCAAAACAAAGGATCGTCTAAAGTAAGTAGTTTTTGTCCAGACTGAAACGTAATTCGAATTTCTGTGCCTGAATAAGGGGTTTTCAGTTACTTTGATGTAAGGTTTCTTGTTTGTAACAATGAATTAACGAAAATAATTGGTTTTTATCCTAACTGTGGCATGAATCGTTTTTAAAAGGCGAAATAAGATGTTTTTCCTTTGTTCAGAGAAAGTTTACTCGTTTCAAAGCATAGAACCGTTTGAAATTAACAGCTCTCGTTAAGACTATAACGCAGATCTTTTGTTTTGTGCTAAAATAAGACGTTTTTAGTCCGTTTGACGTAAGTTTTCTTGTTCAAAGCAAAATATTGTCGAAAATCAACCGTTTTTGTCTAAACTGATACAAAATTCGGTGGTTTGTGTCCGAATACAAAGTTTTCAGATTCTTTAATGCTAGGTTTGCTGCTTCTAACAATGAATCAACGAAAATATTTTGTTTTAATACAAACTGCAATATAAAATGTCTTTATAGGACAAAACATGATGTTTGGCATGTTTAATAAAAATTTACTCGTTTGGAAGCATAGAATCATTCCAAATAAGCTATTCTCGTCGAAACTATAATGTAATTAGTATTTTGTGCTAGAATACAGCGTTTTTGTTAGATTTATAAACAATTTTGTCTATTTTAAGCAATGAAACGAATAGGATTAGCTGCCTTTATCCAAAGTGAGACATAAATTGCTCTTTTATGCCAGATTAATACGTTTTTAGTCTGTTCGATGTAAGTTTTCTTGTTCAAAGCAAAAGATCGTCTAAAACAAGTCGTTTTTGTTTGAACTGATGAACAATTCAGACTGAGAGTCAACAAAAATAATTTGTTTTAATCCAAACTGATACTTTTTGACCCTATAAGAGTCCTATAAGAGTCCGAGATACGCCGTTCTCGTCAAGTCTATAACGTAATTCGTTTTTTTGTGTCAGAATACGACGTTTTCTGTCTGTTTAATATAATTTTTTAATAATAATAATAATAATAATAATAATAATAATAATAATAATAATAATAATAATAATAATAATAATAATAATAAAATTAATAATAGTAATAAAAGTAAGCTTAGTTTTCTAAGCAAAAATAAAGCTTATTTTGTGTGTTATATGAGCGTTTTCTCATTTCTATGCAAGAAATTATCTGTGATCTGTGTTTTTAGGCAAGAAATTGTCTAAAATTATTAACTCATTTTAAAACTGGTATAAAAACATTTACTACACAAAAGTTAATAATAATAATAATAATAATAATAATAATAATAATAATAATAGTAATAATAATAATAATACTTTTAATAAGGAAAAATGAAGCTTATTTTGTGTGTTACATGAGCGTTTTCTCATTTCTATGCAAAAGATCATGTGTGATCTGTGTTTATAGGCAATCTAAGCAATTTTATAGTTTTTAGGCAAGAAATTGTCTAAAATAAATCACTCATTTTAAAACTGGTATAAAAACATTTACTATACAAAAGTTAAAATCGGTTTTTAATAATAATAATAATAATAATAATAATAATAATAATAATAATAATATTAGTAATAATAATAATAAAAATAATAGTAATAATAATAATAATAATAATAATAATAAAAGTAAGCTTAGTTTTCTAAGCAAAAATGAAGCTTATTTTGTGTGTTATATGAATGTTTTCTCATTTCTATGCAAGAAATCATCTGTGATCTGTGTTTTTAGGCAAGAAATTGTCTAAAATTAATAACTCATTTTAAAACTGGTATAAAAACATTTACTATACAAAAGTTATAATCGGTTTTTAATAATACCAATTATAATAATAATAATAATAATAATAATAATAATAATAATAATAAAAATAATAATAATAAAAATAATAATAGTAGTAATAAAAGTAAGCTTAGTTTTCTAAACAAAAATGAAGCTTATATTGTGTTATATGAGCGTTTTCTCATTTCTATGCAAAAGATAATGTGTGATCTGTGTTTGTAGGCAATCTAAGCCATTTTATAGTTTTTAGGCAAGAAATTGGCTAAAATTAATCACTCATTTTAAAACTGGTATAAAAACAATACTATACAAAAGTTATAATCGGTTTTTAATAATACTAATAATAATAATAATAATAATAATAATAATAATAATAATAATAATAATAATAATAATAATAATAATAATAATAATAATAATAATAATAATAATAATAATAATAATAATAATAATAATAATAATAATAATAATAATAATAATAATAATAATAATAATAATAATAATATTAACAATAATAATAATAAAAATAATAATAATAGTAATAAAAGTAAGCTTAGTTTTCTAAGCAAAAATGAAGCTTATTTTGTGTGTTATATGAGTGTTTTCTCATTTCTATGCAAGAAATCATCTGTGATCTGTGTTTTTAGGCAAGAAATTGTCTAAAATTAATAACTCATTTTAAAACTGGTATAAAAACATTTACTATACAAAAGTTATAATCGGTTCTTAATAATAATAATAATAATAATATTAACAATAATAATAACAATAATAATAATAATAATAATAATAATAATAATAATAATAATAATAATAATAATAATAATAATAATATTAATAATAAAAATAATAATAATAGTAATAAATGTAAGCTTAGTTTTCTAAGCAAAAATGAAGCTTATTTTGTGTTATTTGAGCGTTTTCTCATTTCTATGCAAGAGATCATCTGTGATCTGTGTTTTTACTATACAAAAGTTAATAATAATAATAATATAAATAATAATAATAATAATATTAACAATAATAATAATAATAATAATAATAATAGTAATAGAAACAAAAGTAATAATAATAATAATACTTTTAATAAGGAAAAATAGAGCTTATTTTGTGTGTTACATGAGCGTTTTCTCATTTCTATGCGAAAGATCATGTGTGATCTGTGTTTTTAGGCAATCTAAGCCATTTTATAGTTTTTAATATTTAACAAAAATTTGCTTTAAAATAAAATGTTTGAAAAACTGAAATTAAACAAAATTAATCGTGTCTAACACTTTAGTAGAGGAAAAAGGAGGAGACATAAAGGTCACTAAAGTCTTAAATGTAATACAGTTTTCAATGTTTGAGACGAAGACGAAAATGCAGCATTTACTGTCACTTTAATTTTAGTAAACATTTTAGTAAAAAGATAAAAATTGATAGGAGTAACTGTTTTCGAGATATAAGCAAGAAACCAAAAAACTGTTACCTTAATTAAGCGCTTGCATATAAGCAAATTTAGTACTAAAAACAACTCTGAAGACTTTGGTGACTTTTATGTCTTCTCCTTTTTCCTCTACTAAAGTGTTAGACACAATTAATTTAGTTTAATGTCGGTTTTTCAAACATTTTATTTTAAAGCAAATTTTTGTTAAAGATTATTTATATCCAACTCTATAACTCGCTTATGGTTGGTCCTACAAGAAAAATGCAAGTAGCTATTTTGTAGGAAATTTTATCAGCTTTAATCCTAAAAAAAAGATAAAAATTGATAGAAGTAACTGTTTTCGAGATATAAGCAAAAAACCAATAAGAAAACTGTAACTGCTACTGAACAAAAATGTAATTCAGTTTTCAATTTTTGAGACGAAGACGAAAATGCAGCATTTAAAATCGACTCTGAAGACTTCAGTGACTTTTATGTCACCTCCTTTTTCTTCTAATAAAGTATTGGACCCATTAAATTAAGTGTATTTTAAATCACAAGACATTTTCTGTTAAAGCACTTTTTTTTTAAATATTAATTATTATCAAACTTATTTTTCGCTTATGGTTAGTCCTACATAAAAAATGCAAATTACTATTTTGTAGGAAATTTTATCAGCTTTAATTTTAGTAAAAAGATAAAAATTGATAGGAGTAACTGTTTTCGAGATATAAGCAAGAAACCAAAAAACTGTTATCTTAATTAAGCGCTTGCATATAAGCAAATTTAGTATTAAAAACAACTCTGAAGACTTTGGTGACTTTTATATCTTCTCCTTTTTCCTATACTAAAGTGTTAGACCCAATTAATTTAGTTTAATATCGGTTTTTCAAACATTTTATTTTAAGCAAATTTTTGTTAAAGATTATTTATATCCAACTCTATAACTCGCTTATGGTTGGTCCTACAAAAAAATGTAAATAACTAGTTTGTAGGAAATTTTATCAGCTTTAATTTTGAAAAAAAGATAAAAATTGATAGGAGTAACTGTTTTCGAGATATAAGCAAGAAACCAAAAAACTGTTACCTTAATTAAACGTTTGCATATAAGCAAATTTAGTACTATTAGTATTATTATTATTAATGTTATTGTTATTAATATGACGACTAAAGACGACTCTGAAACATTTAGTGACTTTTATGTCTTCTCCTTTTTCCTCTACTAAAGTGTTAGACACAATTAATTTAGTTTAATTCCGGTTTTTCCAGCATTTTATTTTAAAGCAAATTTTTGTTAAATATTATTTATATCCAACTCTATAACTCGTTTATGCTTGGTCTTACAAGAAAAATGTAAATAACTATTTTGTTGGAAATTTTATCAGCTTTAATTTTGGAAGAAAGATAAAATTTGATAGGAGTAACTGTTTTCGAGATATAAGCAAATAACCAATAAGAAAACTGTGACTGTTACTGAACAAAAATGTAATCCAGTTTTCAATGTTTGAGACGAAGACGAAAATGCAGCATTTAAAAACGACTCTGAAGACTTCAGTGACTTTTATGTCACCTCCATTTTCTTCTAATAAAATATTGGACCCAATAAATTAAGTGTATTTTAAATCACAAGACATTTTCTGTTAAAGCACTTTTTTTTTAAATATTAATTATTTTCAAACTTATATCTCCCTTATGGTTAGTCCTACATGAAAAATGCAAATAACTATTTTGTAGGAAATTTTATCAGCTTTAATTTTAGTAAAAAGATAAAAATTGATAGGAGTAACTGTTTTCGAGATATTCGCAAGAAACCAAAAAACTGTTACCTTAATTAAGCGTTTGCATATAAGCAAATTTAGTACTATTAGTATTATTATTATTAATGTTATTGTTTTTAATATGACGATTAAAAACGACTCTGAAGACTTTGGGGACTTTTACGTCTACTCCTTTTTCCTCTACTAAAGTGTTAGACCCAATTAATTTAGTTTAATTTCGATTTTTCAAACATTTTATTTTAAAGCAAATTTTTGTTAAAGATTATTTATATCCAACTCTATAACTCGCTTATGGTTGGTCTTACAAAAGAAATGCAAATAACTATTTTGTAGGAAATTTTATCAGCTTTAATTTTAATGAAAAGATAAAAATTTATAGAAGTAACTGTTTTCGAGATATAAGCAAAAAACCAAAGTGAAAACTGTAACAGTTACTGAACAAAAATGTAATTCAGTTTTCAATGTTTGAGACGTAGACGAAAATGCAGCATTTAAAAACGACTCTGAAGTGACTTTTAAGTCACCTCCTTTTTCTTCTAATAAAGTATTGGACCCAATAAATTAAGTGTATTTTAAATCACAAGACATTTTTTGTTAAAGCACTTTTTTTTTAAATATTGATTATTTTCAAACTTATATCTCGCTTATGGTTAGTCCTACATGAAAAATGCAAAAAATTATTTTGTAGGAAATTTTATCAGCTTTAATTTTAGTAAAAAGATAAAAATTGATAGGAGCAACTGTTTTCGAGATATAAGCAAGAAACCAAAAAACTGTCACCTTAATTAAGCGTTTGCATACAAGCAAATTTAGTACTATTAGTATTATTATTATTAAGGTTATTGTTATTAGTATGACGATTAAAGACGACTCTGAAACCTTTAGTGACTTTTATGTGTTCTCCTTTTTCCTCTACTAAAGTGTTAGACCCAATTAATTTAGTTTAATTTCGGTTTTTCAAACATTTTATTTTAAAGCAAATTTTTGTTAAAGATTATTTATATCAAACTCTATAACTCGCTTATGGTTGGTCCTACAAAAAAAATGCTAAAACTATTTTGTAGGAAATTTTATCAGCTTTAATTTTTAAGGAAAGATAAAAATTTATAGAAGTAACTGTTTTCGAGATATAAGCAAAAAACCAAAGTGAAAACTGTAACAGTTACTGAACAAAAATGTAATTGAGTTTTCAATGTTTGAGACGTAGACGAAAATGCAGCATTTAAAAACGACTCTGAAGACTTCAGTGACTTTTAAGTCACCTCCTTTTTCTTCTAATAAAGTATTGGACCCAATAAATTAAGTGTATTTTAAATCACAAGACAGTTTCTGTTAAAGCACTTTTTTTTTTAAATATTAATTATTTTCAAACTTATATCTCGCTTATGGTTAGTCCTACATAAAAAATGCAAATAACTATTTTGTAGGAAATTTTATCAGCTTTAATTTTAGTAAAAAAAAAATTGATAGGAGTAACTGTTTTCGAAATATAAGCAAGAAACTGTTACCTTAATTAAGCGCTTGCATATAAGCAAATTTAGTAATATTAGTATTATTATTATTAATGTTATTGTTATTAATATGACGACTAAAAACGACTCTCAAGACTTTGGTGACTTTTATGTCTTCTCCTTTTTCCTCTACTAAAGTGTTAGTCTTAATTTAGTTTAATTTCGGTTTTTCAAACATTTTATTTTAAAGCAAATTTTTGTTAAAGATTATTTATATCCAACTCTATAACTCGCTTATGGTTGGTCCTACAAGAAAAATGCAAATAACTATTTTGTAGGAAATTTTATCAGATTGAATTTTGAAAAAAAAAGATAAAAATTGATAGGAGTAACTGTTTTCGAGATATAAGCAAAAAACCAATAAGAAAACTGTAACTGTTACTGAACAAAAATGTAATTCAGTTTTTAATGTTTGAGACAAAGACGAAAATGCAGCATTTAAAATCGACTCTAAAGACTTCAGTGACTTTTATGTCACCTCCTTTTTCTTCTAATAAAGTATTGGACCCATTAAATTAAGTGTATTTTAATTCACAAGACATTTTCTGTTAAAGCACTTTTTTTTTAAATATTAATTATTTTCAAACTTACATCTCGCTTATGGTTAGTCCAACATAAAAAATGCAAATTACTATTTTGTAGGAAATTTTATCAGCTTTAATTTTTGTAATAAGATAAAAATTAATAGGAGTAACTGTTTTCGAGATATAAGCAAGAAACCAAAAAACTGTCATCTTAATTAAGCGTTTGCATACAAGCAAATTTAGTACTATTAGTATTATTATTATTAATGTTATTGTTATTAGTATGACGATTAAAGACGACTCTGCAACCTTTAGTGACTTTTATGTCTTCTCCTTTTTCCTCTACTAAAGTGTTAGACACAATTAATTTAGTTTAATTTCAGTATTTCAAACATTTTATTTTAAAGCAAATTTTTGTTAAATATTATTTATATCCATCTTTATAACTCGCTTATACTTGGTCCTACAAGAAAATTGCAAATAACTATTTTGTAGGAAATTTTATCAGCTTTAATTTTAGTAAAAAGATAAAAATTGCTAGGAGTAACTGTTTTCGAGATATAAGCAAGAAACCAAAAAACTGTTACCTTAATAAAGCGCTTGCATATAAGCAAATTTAGTACTATTACTATTATTATTATTAATGTTATTGTTATTAATATGACGACTAAAAACGACTCTCAAAACTTTGGTGACTTTTATGTCTTCTCCTTTTTCCTATACTAAAGTGTTAGACTCAATTAATTTAGTTTAATTTCGGTTTTTCAAACATTTTATTTTAAAGCAAATTTTTGTTAAAGATTATTTATATCCAACTCTATAACTCGCTTATGGTTGGTCCTACAAGAAAAATGCAAATAACTATTTTGTAGGAAATTTTATCAGCTTTAATTTTAGTAATAAGATAAAAATTGATAGGAGTAACTGTTTTCGAGATATAAGCAAGAAACCAAAAAACTGTAACCTTAATTAAGCGCTTGCATATAAGCAAATTTAGTACTAAAAACCACTCTGAAGACCTTGGTGACTTTTGTCTTCTCCTTTTTCCTCTACTAAAGTGTTAGACCCAATTAATTTGGTTTAATATCGGTTTTTCAAACATTTTATTTTAAAGAAAATTTTTGTTAAAGATTATTTATATCCAACTCTACAACTCGCTTATGGTTGGTCCTACAAAAAAATGCAAACAACTATTTTGTAGAAAATTTTATCAGCTTTAATTTTGAAAAAGAGATAAAAATTGATAGGAGTAACTGTTTTCGAGATATAAGCAAGAAACCAAAAAACTGTTACCATAATTAAGCGTTTGCATATAAGCAAATTTAGTACTATTAGTATTATTATTATTAATGTTATTGTTATTAATATGGCGACTAAAGACGACTCTGAAACATTTAGTGACTTTTATGTCTTCTCCTTTTTCCTCTACTAAAGTGTTAGACACAATTAATTTAGTTTAATTCCGGTTTTTCAAGCATTTTATTTTAAAGCAAATTTTTGTTAAATATTATTTATATCAAACTCTATAACTCGTTTATGCTTGGTCCTACAAGAAAAATGCAAATAACTATTTTGTTGGAAATTTTATCAGCTTTAATTTTGGAAGAATGATAAAATTTGATAGGAGTAACTGTTTTCGAGATATAAGCAAAAAATCAATAAGAAAACTGTAACTGTTACTGAACAAAAATGTAATTCAGTTTTCAATGTTTGAGACGAAGACGAAAATGCAGCATTTTCTGTCACCTCCTTTTTCTTCTAATTAAGTATTGGACCCAATAAATTAAGTGTATTTTAAATCACAAGACATTTTCTGTTAAAACACATTTTTTTTTAATTATTAATTATTTTCAAACTTATATCTCGCTTATGGTTAGTTCTACATGAAAAATGCAATTAACTATTTTGTAGGAAATTTTATCACCTTTAATTTTGGTGAAAAGTTAAAAATTGATAGAAGTAACTGTTTTCGAGATATAAGCAAATAACAAAAAAACTGTTACCTTAATTAAGCGCTTGCTTATAAGCAAATTTATTACTACTAGTATTGTTATTATAAATGTTATTGTTATTAATATGACGACTAAAGACAACTCTAAGACTTTAGTGACTTTTATGTCTCCTCCTTTTTCTTTTACTAAAGTGTTAGACACAATTAATTTAGTTTAATTTCAGTTTTTCAAACATTTTATTTTAAAGCAAATTTTTGTTAAATATTAAAAACTATAAAATGGCTTAGATTGCCTAAAAACACAGATCACACATGATCTTTTGCATAGAAATGAGAAAACGCTCATCTAACACAAAATAAGCTTAATTTTTGCTTAGAAAACTAAGCTTACTTTTATTACTACTATTAATATTATTATTATTATTATTACTATTATTTTTATTACAATTATTACTATTATTATTATTATTATTATTATTATTATTATTAATATTATTATTATTAAAAACCGATTATAACTTTTGTATAGTAAATGTTTTTATACCAGTTTTAAAATGAGTTATTAATTTTAGACAATTTCTTGCCTAAAAACACAGATCACAGATGATCTCTTGCATAGAAATGAGAAAACGCTCATATAACACAAAATAAGCTTCATTTTTGCTTAGAAAACTAAGCTTACTTTTATTACTACTATTATTATTATTTTTATTATTATTATTATTACTATTATTTTTATTATTATTACTATTATTATTATTATTATTATTATTATTATTATTATTATTATGATTAATATTATTATTATTAAAAACCGATTATAACTTTTGTATAGTAAATGTTTTTATACCAGTTTTAAAATGAGTTATTAATTTTAGACAATTTCTTGCCTAAAAACACAGATCACAGATGATCTCTTGCATAGAAATGAGAAAACGCTCATATAACACAAAATAAGCTTCATTTTTGCTTAGAAAACTAAGCTTACTTTTATTACTACTATTATTATTATTTTTATTATTATTATTATTACTATTATTTTTATTATAATTACTATTATTATTATTATTATTATTATTATTATTATTAATATTATTATTATTAAAAACCGATTATAACTTTTGTATAGTAAATGTTTTTACACCAGTTTTAAAATGAGTTATTAATTTTAGACAATTTCTTGCCTAAAAACACAGATCACAGATGATTTCTTGCATAGAAATGAGAAAACGCTCATATAACACAAAATAAGCTTCATTTTTGCTTAGAAAAACTAAGCTTTAATTTAGAAAGAAATTCATTATTATAAGTATTATTATTATTATTATTTACTACTATTATTATTATTATTATTATTATTATTATTATTATTATTATTATTATTATTATTACTATTATTATTATTATTATTGTTAATATTATTATTATTATTATTATTAAAAACCGATTATAACTTTTGTATAGTAAATGTTTTTATACCAGTTTTAAAATGAGTGATTTATTTTAGACAATTTCTTGCCTAAAAACTATAAAATGGCTTAGATTGCCTAAAAACACAGATCACACATGATCTTTTGCATAGAAATGAGAAAACGCTCATGTAACACACAAAATAAGCTTCATTTTTCCTTATTAAAAGTATTAACATTATTATTACTTTTGTTACTATTGCTATTATTATTATTATTATTATTATTATTATTATTATTGTTATTATTATTATTATTATTAAAAAATTATATTAAACAGACAGAAAACGTCGTATTCTGACACAAAAAAACGAATTACGTTATAGACTTGACGAGAATGGCGTATCTCGGACTCTTATAGGACTCTTATAGGGTCAAAAAGTATCAGTTTATTCAATTTATTTTAATAACTCATTTTAAAACTAGTATAAAAACATTTACTATACAAAAGTTATAATCGGTTTTTAATAATAATAATATTAATAATAATAATAATAATAATAATAATAATAATAATAATAATAATAATAATAATAATAATAGTAATAATAATAATAAAAATAATAGTAATAATAATAATAATAATAAAAATAATAATAATAGTAGTAATAACATTAAGCTTAGTTTTCTAAGCAAAAATGAAGCTAATTGTGTGTTATATGAGCGTTTTCTCATTTCTGTGCAAAAGATCATGTGTGATCTGTGTTTTTAGGCAATCTAAGCCATTTTATAGTTTTTAGGCAAGAAATTGGCTAAAATTAATCACTCATTTTAAAACTGGTATAAAAACAATACTATACAAAAGTTATAATCAGTTTTTAATAATAACAATTATAATAATAATAATAATAATAATAATAACAATAATAATAATAATAATAATAATAACAATAATAATAATAAAAATAATAATAATAGTAATAAAAGTAAGCTTAGTTTTCTAAGCAACACTTTAGTAGAGGAAAAAGGAGAAGACATAAAAGTCACCAAAGTCTTGAGAGTCGTTTTTAGTCGTCATATTAATAACAATAACATTAATAATAATAATACTAATATTACTAAATTTGCTTATATGCAAGCGCTTAATTAAGGTAACAGTTTCTTGCTTATATTTCGAAAACAGTTACTCCTATCAATTTTTATCTTTTTACTAAAATTAAAGCTGATAAAATATCTTACAAAATAGTTATTTGCATTTTTCTTGTAGGATCAAGCATAAACGAGTTATAGAGTTGGATATAAATAATATTTAACAAAAATTTGCTTTAAAATAAAATGCTTGAAAAACCGGAATTAAACTAAATTAATTGTGTCTAACACTTTAGTAGAGGAAAAAGGAAAAGACATAAAAGTCACTAAATGTTTCAGAGCCGTATTTTAGTCGTCATATTAATAACAATAACATTAATAATAATAATACTAATAGTACTAAATTTGCTTAAATGCAAACGCTTAATTAAGGTAACAGTTTTTTGGTTTCTTGCTTATATCTCGAAAACAGTTACTTCTATCAATTTTTATCTCTTTTTCAAAATTAAAGCTGATAAAATTTCCTACAAAATAGTTATTTGCATTTTTTTGTAGGACCAACCATAAGCAAGTTATAGAGTTGGATATAAATAATCTTTAACAAAAATTTGCTTTAAAATAAAATGTTTGAAAAACCGATATTAAACCCAATTAATTGGGTCTAACACTTTAGTAGAGGAAAAAGAAGAAGACATAAAAGTCACCAAAATCTTCAGAGTTGTTTTTAGTACTAAATTTGCTTATATGCAAGCGCTTAATTAAGGAAACAGTTTTTTGGTTTCTTGCTTATATCTCGAAAACAGTTACTCCTATTAATTTTTATCTTTTTACTAAAATTAAAGCTGATAAAATTTCCTACAAAATAGTAATTTGCATTTTTCATGTAGGACTAACCATAAGCGAGATGTAAATTTGAAAATAATTAATATTTAAAAAAAAAGTACTTTAACAGAAAATGTCTTGTGATTTAAAATACACTTAATTTAATGGGTCCAATACTTTATTAGAAGAAAAAGGAGGTGACCTAAAAGTCACTGAAGTCTTCAGAGTCGATTTTAAATGCTGCATTTTCGTCTTTGTCTCAAACATTGAAAACTGAATTACATTTTTGTTCAGTAACAGTTACAGTTTTCTTATTGGTTTTTTGCTTATATCTCGAAAACAGTTACTCCTATCAATTTTTATCTTTTTTTCAAAATTCAAGCTGATAAAATTTCCTACAAAATAGTTATTTGCATTTTTCTTGTAGGACCAACCATAAGCGCGTTATAGAGTTGGATATAAATAATCTTTAACAAAAATTTGCTTTAAAATAAAATGTTTGAAAAACCGAAATTAAACTAAATTAATTAAGACTAACACTTTAGTAGAGGAAAAAGGAGAAGACATAAAAGTCACCAAAGTCTTGAGAGTCGTTTTTAGTCGTCATATTAATAACAATAACATTAATAATAATAATACTAATATTACTAAATTTGCTTATATGCAAGCGCTTAATTAAGGTAACAGTTTTTTGGTTTCTTGCTTATATTTCGAAAACAGTTACTCCTAGCAATTTTTATCTTTTTACTAAAATTAAAGCTGATAAAATTTCCTACAAAATAGTTATTTGCATTTTTTATGTAGGACTAACCATAAGCGAGATATAAGTTTGAAAATAATTAATATTTAAAAAAAAAGTGCTTTAACAGAAAATGTCTTGTGATTTAAAATACACTTAATTTATTGGGTCCAATACTTTATTAGAAGAAAAAGGAGGTGACATAAAAGTCACTGAAGTCTTCAGAGTCGTTTTTAAATGATGCATTTTTGTCTTCGTCTCAAACATTGAAAACTGAATTACATTTTTGTTTAGTAACTGTAACAGTTTTCACTTTGGTTTTTTGCTTATATCTCGAAAACAATTACTCCTATCAATTTTTATCTTTCTTTCAAAATTAAAGCTGATAAAATTTCCTACAAAATAGTTATGTGCATTTCTTTTGTAAGACCAACCATAAGCGAGTTATAGAGTTGGATATAAATAATCTTTAACAAAAATTTGCTTTAAAATAAAATGTTTAAAAAACCTAAATTAAACTAAATTAATTGAGTCTAACACTTTAGTATAGGAAAAAGGAGAAAACATAAAAGTCACCAAAGTCTTCAGAGTCGTTTTTGGTCGTCATATTAATAACAATAACATTAATAATAATAATACTAATAGTACTAAATTTGCTTATATGCAAGCGTTTTATTAAGGTAACAGTTTTTTGGTTTCTTGCTTATATCTCGAAAACAGTTACTCCTATCAATTTTTATCTTTTTACTAAAATTAAAGCTGATAAAATTTCCTACAAAATAGTTATTTGCATTTTTCTTGCAGGACCAAGTATAAACGAGTTATAAAGATGGATATAAATAATATTTAACAAAAATTTGCTTTAAAATAAAATGTTTGAAATACTGAAATTAAACTAAATTAATTGTGTCTAACACTTTAGTAGAGGAAAAAGGAGGAGACATAAAAGTCACTAAAGGTTTCAGAGTCGTCTTTAATCGTCATACTAATAACAATAACATTAATAATAATAATACTAATAGTACTAAATTTGCTTGTATGCAAACGCTTAATTAAGGTGACAGTTTTTTGGTTTCTTGCTTATATCTCGAAAACAGTTACTCCTATCAATTTTTATCATTTTACTAAAATTAAAGCTGATAAAATTTTCTACAAAATAGTTTTTTGCATTTTTCATGTAGGACTACCCATAAGCGAGATATAAGTTTGAAAATAATCAATATTTAAAAAAAAGTGCTTTAACAAAAAATGTCTTGTGATTTAAAATACACTTAATTTATTGGGTCCAATACTTTATTAGAAGAAAAAGGAGGTGACTTAAAAGTCACTGAAATCTTCAGAGTCGTTTTTAAATGCTGCATTTTCGTCTACGTCTCAAACATTGAAAACTGAATAACATTTTTGTTCAGTAACAGTTACAGTTTTCTTATTGGTTTTTTGCTTATATCTCGAAAACAGTTACTCCTATCAATTTTTATCTTTTTTTCAAAATTCAAGCTGATAAAATTTCCAACAAAATAGTTATTTGCATTTTTCTTGTAGGACCAAGTATAAGCGAGTTATAAAGATGGATATAAATAATAATTAACAAATATTTGCTTTAAAATAAAATGTTTGAAATACTGAAATTAAACTAAATTAATTGTGTCTAACACTTTAGTAGAGGAAAAAGGAGGAGACATAAAAGTCACTAAAGGTTTCAGAGTCGTCTTTAATCGTCATACTAATAACAATAACATTAATAATAATAAAACTAATAGTACTAAATTTGCTTGTATGCAAGCGCTTAATTGAGGTAACAGTTTCTTGCTTATATTTCGAAAACAGTTACTCCTATCAATTTTTATCTTTTTACTAAAATTAAAGCTGATAAAATTTCCTACAAAATAGTTATTTGCATTTTTTATGTAGGACTAACCATAAGCGAGATATAAGTTTGAAAATAATTAATATTTAAAAAAAAAGTGCTTTAACAGAAAATGTCTTGTGATTTAAAATACACAAAATTTATTGGGTCCAATACTTTATTAGAAGAAAAAGGAGGTGACATAAAAGTCACTGAAGTCTTCAGAGTCGTTTTTAAATGATGCATTTTCGTCTTCGTCTCAAACATTGAAAACTGAATTACATTTTTGTTTAGTAACTGTAACAGTTTTCACTTTGGTTTTTTGCTTATATCTCGAAAACAATTACTCCCATCAATTTTTATCGTTCTTTCAAAATTAAAGCTGATAAAATTTCCTACAAAATAGTTATGTGCATTTCTTTTGTAAGACCAACCATAAGCGAGTTATAGAGTTAGATATAAATATTTAACAACAATTTGCTTTAAAATAAAATGTTTGAAAAACTGAAATTAAACTAAATTAATTGTGTCTAACACTTTAGTAGAGGAAAATGGAGCAGACATAAAAGTCAATAAAGTCTTAGAGTTGTCTTTAGTTGTCACATTAATAACAATAACATTAATAATAACAATACTAGTAGTACTAAATTTGTTTATATGCAAGCGCTTAATTAAGGTAACAGTTTTTTTGTTTTTTGCCTATATCTCGAAAACAGTTACTCCTATCAATTTTTACCTTTTCACCAAAATTAAAGCTGATAAAATTTCCTAAAAAATAGTTATTTGCATTTTTCATGTAGAACTAACCTAAGCGAGATATAAGTTTGAAAATAATTAATAATTAAAAAAAATGTGCTTTAACAAAAAATGTTTTGTGATTTAAAATACACTTAATTTATTGGATCCAATACTTAATTAGAAGAAAAAGGAGGTGACAGTAAATGCTGCATTTTCGTCTTCGTCTCAAACATTGAAAACTAAATCACATTTTTGTTCAGTAACTTACAGTTTTCACTTTGGTTTTTTGCTTATATCTCGAAAACAGTTACTTCTATCAATTTTTATCTTTCATTCAAAATTAAAGCTGATAAAATTTCCTACAAAATAGTTATTTCCATTTTTCTTGTAGGACCAACCATAAGCGAGTTATAGAGTTGGATATAAATAATATTTAACAAAAATTTGCTTTAAAATAAAATGTTTGAAAAACTGAAATTTAACTAAATTAATTGTGTCTAACACTTTAGTAGTGGAAAAAGGAGGAGACATAAAAGTCACTGAAGTTTTTAGAGTCGTTTGTAAATGCTGCATTTTCGTCTTCGACGACAGTTACTGAACAAATATGTAATGCAGCATTTACTGTCACCTCCTTTTTCTTCTAATTAAGTATTGGACCCAATAAATTAAGTGTATTTTAAATCACAAGACATTTTCTGTTAAAACTCATTTTTAATTATTAATTATTTTCAAACTTATATCTCGCTTATGGTTAGTTCTACATGAAAAATGCAAATAACTATTTTGTAGGAAATTTTATCTCCTTTAATTTTGGTAAAATGGCAAAAATTGATAGGAGTAACTGTTTTCGAGATATAAGCAAAAAACAAAAAAACTGTTACCTTAATTAAGCGCTTGCATATAAGCAAATTTAGTACTAATAGTATTGTTATTATAAATGTTATTGTTATTAATATGACGACAAAAGACAACTCTAAGACTTTAGTGACTTTTATGTTTCCCCCTTTTTCCTCTACTAAAGTGTTAGACACAATTAATTTAGTTCAATTTCAGTTTTTCAAACATTTTATTTTAAAGCAAATTTTTGTTAAATATTAAAAACTATAAAATGGCTTAGATTGCCTAAAAACACAGATCACACATGATCTTTTGCATAGAAATGAGAAAACGCTCATGTAACACAAAATAAGCTCCATTTTTCCTTATTAAAAGTATTATTATTATTAATACTTTTATTAATATTACTATTATTATTATTATTATTATTATTATTATTATTATTATTAAAATTATTATTTTTATTATTATTATTATTATTATTATTATTATTATTATTATTAACTTTTGTATAGTAAGTGTTTTTATACCAGTTTTAAAATGAGTTATTAATTTTAGACAATTTCTTGCCTAAAAACACAGATCACAGATGATCTCTTGCATAGAAATGAGAAAACGCTCATATAACACAAAATAAGCTTCATTTTTGCTTAGAAAACTAAGCTTACTTTTATTATTACTATTATTATTATTTTTATTATTATTATTATTATTACTATTATTTTTATTATTATTATTACTATTATTATTATTAATATTATTATTATTAAAAACCGATTATAACTTTTGTATAGTAAATGTTTTTATACCAGTTTTAAAATGAGTTATTAATTTTAGACAATTTCTTGTCTAAAAACACAGATCACAGATGATCTCTTGCATAGAAATGAGAAAACGCTCAGATAACACAAAATAAGCTTCATTTTTCTTTATTAAAAGTATTATTATTATTATTATCTCATTGGTTACTATTACTATTATTATTATTATTATTATTATTATTATTATTATTATTATTATTATTATTATTATTATTATTATTAACTTTTGTATAGTAAATGTTTTTATACCAGTTTTAAAATGAGTTATTAATTTTAGACAATTTCTTGCCTAAAAACAGATCACAGATGATTTCTTGCATAGAAATTAGAAAACGCTCATATAACACACAAAATAAGCTTCATTTTTGCTTAGAAAACTAAGCTTACTTTTATTACTATTATTACTTTTATTATTATTATTATTATTATTATTATTATTATTATTATTATTATTATTATTATTATTATTATTATTAAAAAATTATATTAAACAGACAGAAAACGTCGTATTCTGACACAAAAAAACGAATTACGTTATAGACTTGACGAGAGCGGCGTTTCTCGGACCCTTATAGGACTCTTATAGGGTCAAAATGTATCTGTTTGGATTAAAACAAATTATTTTTGTTGTCTCTCAGTCTGAATTGTTCATCAGTTCAAACAAAAACGGCTTATTTTAGACGATCTTTTGCTTTGAACAAGAAAACTTACATCGAACAGACTAAAAACGTATTAATCTGGCATAAAAGAGCAATTTATGTATCACTTTGAATAAAGGCAGCTAATCCTATTCGTTTCATTGCTTAAAATAGACAAAATTGTTAATAAATCTTACAAAAACGCTGTATTCTAGCACAAAATACTAATTACATTATAGTTTCGACGAGAATAGCTTATTTGGAATGATTCTATGCTTTCAATCGAGAAAATTTTTATTAAACAGATGCCAAACATCATGTTTTGTCCTATAAAGACATTTTATATTGCAGTTTGTATTAAAACAAAATATTTTCGTTGATTCTTTGTTAGAAGCAGCAAACCTAACATTAAAGAATCTGAAAACTTTGTATTCGGACACAAACCACCGAATTTTGCATCAGTTTAGACAAAAACGGTTGATTTTCGACAATATTTTCTTTGAACAAGAAAACTTATATCAAACTGACTAAAAACGTCTTATTTTAGCACAAAACAAAAGATTTGCGTTATAGTCTTAACGAGAGCTGTTAATTTCAAACGGTTCTATGCTTTGAAACGAGTAAACTTTCACTGAACAGAGAAAAAACATCTTATTTTGCCTTTTAAAAACGATTCATGCCACAGTTAGGATAAAAACCAATTATTTTCGTTAATTCATTGTTACAAACAAGAAACCTTACATCAAAGTAACTGAAATCCCCTTATTCAGGCACAGAAACGAGTAAACTTTTATAGGACAGATGCAAAATACCATATTACCACATAAATCGTTATTTTAAAGCAAAGTATTAGCTTTTGCACTTTTCAATTAAAGTTTGCTTACTTCGGAGTATGTAATCGTCCGAAATAATTTTTTTTTGTCAAAACTATAACGTAATTTGTTTTTTGAGCTTGAATATAGAGTTTTCATTACGTTTTATAGTAGTTTACTCTACTCTAAGCATAGAATCAAACAGTGTAATCCGCTTTTGTTAAAACTGATACATAATTTGCTCTTATTTTCGAGAATAAGACGTTTTCAATATGTTTGATAAAATTTTTCTTGTTTATAGCAAGGAATCGTTTAAAATAAGCTGTATTTGCCTAAACTGAAACGTAATTCGATATTTGTGCATGAATACGAAGTTTTCAGTTTCTTTGACGTGAAATTTCTTGTTGCAAAAGGTAATAACTTGCTTTAAAACAACGCTTTATATGGTAATATGTGGTTTTGCATCTGCCCCATAAAAGTTCATTAGTTTGGAATCATAAAATCGTTTGAAATAAACAGTGCTGGTCAAAACTATAACGTAAATTATTTCTTTGAGACGAAATTTAAAGTTTTCATTAAGTTTTATACAAGTTTACTCTATTCTAAGTAAAGGAGTAATTAGGATAAATTGCTTTTATCTAGAGTAATATATAATTTGCAGTTTTCAGCCAGAATAAGACTGAATTAAGAATTAATCTTTTTAATGTAAGTTTTTGTATTCAAAACAAAGGATCGTCTAAAGCAAGCAGTTTTTGTTCAGACTGAAACGTAATTCGAATTTCTGTGCCTGAATATGGGGTTTTCAGTTACTTTGATGTAAGGTTTCTTGTTTGTAACAATGAATTAACGAAAATAATTGGTTTTTATCCTAACTGTGGCATGAATCGTTTTTAAAAGACGAAATAAGATGTTTTTCCTCTGTTCAGAGAAAGTTTACTCGTTTCAAAGCATAGAACCGTTTGAAATTAACAGCTCTCGTTAAGGCTGTAACGCAGATCTTTTGTTTTGTGCTAAAATAAGACGTTTTTAGTCAGTTTGATATAAGTTTTCTTGTTCAAAGCAAAATATTGTCGAAAATCAACCGTTTTTGTCTAAACTGATACAAAATTCGGTGGTTTGTGTCCGAATACAAAGTTTTCAGATTCTTTAATGCTAGGTTTGCTGCTTCTAACAAAGAATCAACGAAAATATTTTGTTTTAATACAAACTGCAATATAAAATGTCTTTATAGGACAAAACATGATGTTTGGCATCTGTTTAATAAAAATTTACTCGTTTGGAAGCATAGAATCATTCCAAATAAGCTATTCTCGTCGAAACTATAATGTAATTAGTATTTTGTGCTAGAATACAGCGTTTTTGTTAGATTTATTAACAATTTTGTCTATTTTAAGCAATGAAACGAATAGGATTAGCTGCCTTTATCCAAAGTGATACATAAGTTGCTCTTTTATGCGAGATTAATACGTTTTTAGTCTGTTCGATGTAAGTTTTCTTGTTCAAAGCAAATGATCGTCTAAAATAAGCCGTTTTTGTTTGAACTGATGAACAATTTAGACTGAGAGTCAACAAAAATAATTTGTTTTAATCCAAACTGATACTTTTTGACCCTATAAGAGTCCTATAAGAGTCCGAGATACGCCGTTCTCGTCAAGTCTATAAGGTAATTCGTTTTTTTGTGTCAGAATACGACGTATTCTGTCTGTTTAATATAATTTTTTAATAATAATAATAATAATAATAACAATAATAATAATAATAATAATAATAATAATAATAATAAAATTAATAATAGTAATAAAAGTAAGCTTAGTTTTCTAAGCAAAAATGAAGCTTATTTTGTGTGTTATATGAGCGTTTTCTCATTTCTATGCAGGAAATCATCTGTGATCTGTGTTTTTAGGCAAGAAATTGTCTAAAATTAATAACTCATTTTAAAACTGGTATAAACACATTTACTATACAAAAGTTAATAATAATAATAATAATAATAATAATAATAATAATAATAATAATAATAATAATAATAATAGTAATAATAATAATAATAATTTTAATAAGGAAAAATGAAGCTTATTTTGTGTGTTACATGAGCGTTTTCTCATTTTTATGCAAAAGATCATGTGTGATCTGTGTTTTTAGGCAATCTAAGCAATTTTATAGATTTTAGGCAAGAAATTGTCTAAAATAAATCACTCATTTTAAAACTGGTATAAAAAAAACATTGACTATACAAAAGTTATAATCGGTTTTTAATAATAATAATAATAATAATAATAATAATTATATTAACAATAATAATAACAATAATAATAATAATAATAATAATAATAATAATAAAAATAATAATAATAGTAATAAAAGTAAGCTTAGTTTTCTAAGCAAAAATGAAGCTTATTTTGTGTTATCTGAGCGTTTTCTCATTTCTATGCAGATCATCTGTGATCTGTGTTTTTAGGCAAGAAATTGTCTAAAATTAATAACTCATTTTAAAACTGGTATAAAAACATTTACTATACAAAAGTTAAAATCGGTTTTTAATAATAATAATATTAATAATAATAATAATAATAATAATAATAATAATAATAATAATAGCAATAATATTAATAAAAATAATAATAATAGTAGTAATAAAAGTAAGCTTAGTTTTCTAAGCAAAAATGAAGCTTATTTTGTGTTATATGAGCGTTTTCTCATTTCTATGCAAAAGATAATGTGTGATCTGTGTTTTTAGGCAATCTAAGCCATTTTATAGTTTTTAGGCAAGAAATTGGCTAGAATTAATCACTCATATTTTAAAACTGGTATAAAAACAATACTATACAAAAGTTATAATCGGTTTTTAATAATACCAATTATAATAATAATAATAATAATAATAATAATAATAATAATAATAATAATAACAACAATAATAATAATAATAATAATAATAACAATAATAATAATAGTAATAAAAGTAAGCTTAGTTTTCTAAGCAAAAATGAAGCTTATTTTGTGTGTTATATGAGTGTTTTCTCATTTCAATGCATGAAATCATCTGTGATCTGTGTTTTTAGGCAAGAAATTGTCTAAAATTAATAACTCATTTTAAAACTGGTATAAAAACATTTACTATACAAAAGTTAATAATAATAAAAATAATAATAATAATATTATTAACAATAATAATAATAATAATAATAATAATAGTAATAGAAAAGTAATATTAATAATAATACTTTTAATAAGAAAAAATAGAGCTTATTTTGTGTTACATGAGCGTTTTCTCATTTCTATGCAAAAGATCATGTGTGATCTGTGTTTTTAGGCAATCTAAGCCATTTTAAGGTTTTTAATATTTAACAAAAGTTTGCTTTAAAATAAAATGTTTGAAAAACTGAAATTAAACAAATTTAATTGTGTTTAACACTTTAGTAGAGGAAAAAGGAGGAGACATAAAAGTCACTAAAGTCTTAAATGTAATACAGTTTTCAATGTTTGAGACGAAGACAAAAATGCAGCATTTACTGTCACTTTAATTTTAGTAAAAATTTTAGTAAAAAGATAAAAATTGATAGGAGTAACTGTTTTCGAGATATAAGCAAGAAACCAAAAAACTGTTACCTTAATTAAGCGCTTGCATATAAGCAAATTTAGTACTAAAAACAACTCTAAAGTCTTTGGTGACTTTTATGTCTTCTCCTTTGTCCTCTACTAAAGTGTTAGACCCAATTAATTTAGTTTAATATCGGTTTGTCAAACATTTTATTTTAAAGCAAATTTTTGTTAAAAATTATTTATATCCAACTCTATAACTCGCTTATGGTTGGTCCTACAAAAAAATGCAATAACTATTTTGTAGGAAATTTTTTCAGCTTTAATTTTGAAAAAAAGTTAAAAATTGATAGGAGAAACTGTTTTCGAGATATAAGCAAGAAACCAAAAAACTGTTACCTTAATTAAGCGTTTGCATATATGCAAATTTAGTACTATTAGTAGTATTATTATTAATGTTACTGTTATTAATATGACGACTAAAGACGACTCTGAAACATTTAGTGACTTTTATGTCTTCTCCTTTTTCCTCTACTAGAGTGTTAGACACAATTAATTTAGTTTAATTTCAGTTTTTCAAGGATTTTATTTTAAAGCAAATTTTTGTTAAAGATTATTTATATCCAACTCTATAACTCTCTTATGGTTGGTCTTACAAAAGAAATGCAAATAACTATTTTGTAGGAAATTTTATCAGCTTTAATTTTAGTAAAAAGATAAAAATTGATAGAAGTAACTGTTTTCGAGATATAAGCAAGAAACTGTTACCTTAATTAAGCGCTTGCATATAAGCAAATTTAGTACTATTAGTATTATTATTATTAATGTTATTGTTATTAACATGACGACTAAAGACGACTCTGAAACCTTTAGTGACTTTAATGTCTTCTCCTTTTTCCTCTACTAAAGTGTTAGACACAATTAATTTAGTTTAATTTTAGTTTTTCAAACATTTTATTTTAAAGCAAGTTTTTGTTAAATATTATTTATATCCAACTCTATAACTCGCTTATGGTTGGTCCTACAAGAAAAATGAAAATAACTATTTTTTAGGAAATTTTATCAGCTTTAATCTTGAAAGAAAGATAAAAATTGATAGGTGTAACTGTTTTCGAGATATAAGCAAAAAACCAATAAGAAAACTGTAACTGTTACTGAACAAAAATTTAATTCAGTTTTAAATGTTTGAGATGAAGACAAAAATGCACCATTTAAAATCGACTCTGAAGACTTCAGTGACTTTTATGTCACCTCCTTTTTCTTCTAATAAAGTATTGGACTCATTAAATTAAGTGTATTTTAAATCACAAGACATTTTTTGTTAAAGCACTTTTTTTTTAAATATTAATTATTTTCAAACTTATATCTCGCTTATGGTTAGTCCTAGATAAAAAATGCAAATTACTATTTTGTAGGAAATTTTATCAGCTTTAATTTTAGTAAAAAGATAAAAATTGATAGGAGTAACTGTTTTCGAGATATAAGCAAGAAACTAAAAAACTGTCACCTTAATTAAGCGTTTGCATACAAGCAAATTTAGTACTATCAGTATTATTATTATTAAGGTTATTGTTATTAGTATGACGATTAAAGACAACTCTGAAACCTTTAGTGACTTTTATGTCTTCTCCTTTTTCCTCTACTAAAGTGTTAAACACAATTAATTTAGTTTAATTTCAGTATTTCAAACATTTTATTTTAAAGCAAATTTTTGTTAAATATTATTTATATCCATCTTTATAACTCGCTTATACTTGGTCCTACAAGAAAAATGCAAATAACTATTTTGTAGGAAATTTTATCAGCTTTAATTTTAGTAAAAAGATAAAAATTGATAGGAGTAACTGTTTTCGAGATATAAGCAAGAAACCAAAAAACTGTTACCTTAATAAAGCGCTTGCATATAAGCAAATTTAGTACTATTAGTATTATTATTATTAATGTTATTGTTATTAATATGACGATTAAAAACGACTCTGAAGACTTTGGTGACTTTTACGTCTCCTCTTTTTCCTCTACTAAAGTGTTAGACCCAATTAATTTAGTTTAATTTCGGTTTTTCAAACATTTTATTTTAAAGCAAATTTTTGTTAAAGATTATTTATATCCAACTCTATAACTCGCTTATGGTTGGTCCTACAAAAAAAATGCATAAAACTATTTTGTAGGAAATTGTATCAGCTTTAATTTTGAAGGAAAGATAAAAATTTACAGGAGTAGCTGTTTTCGAGATATAAGCAAAAAACCAAAGTGAAAACTGTAACAGTTACTGAACAAAAATGTAATTCAGTTTTCAATGTTTGAGACGTAGACGAAAATGCAGCATTTAAAAACTACTCTGAAGACTTCAGTGACTTTTAAGTCACCTCCTTTTTTTTCTAATAAAGTATTGGATCCAATAAATTAAGTGTATTTTAAATCACAAGGCATTTTCTGTTAAAGCACTTTTTTTTTAAATATTAATTATTTTCAAACTTATATCTCGCTTATGGTTAGTCC
Source organism: Tribolium castaneum (assembly GCF_031307605.1). Classification (NCBI taxonomy): domain Eukaryota; kingdom Metazoa; phylum Arthropoda; class Insecta; order Coleoptera; family Tenebrionidae; genus Tribolium; species Tribolium castaneum. Next base: position 18,637,190 of record NC_087397.1, read on the forward strand.
TACATAAAAAATGCAAATAACTATTTTGTAGGAAATTATATCAGCTTTAATTTTAGTAAAAAGATAAAAATTGATAGGAGTAACTGTTTTCGAAATATAAGCAAGAAACTGTTACCTTAATTAAGCGCTTGCATATAAACAAATTTAGTACTATTAGTATTATTATTATTAATGTTATTGTTGTTAATATGACGACTAAAAACGACTCTCAAGACTTTGCTGACTTTTATGTCACCTCCTTTTTCTTCTAATAAAGTATTGGACCCATAAAATTAAGTGTATTTTAAATCACAAGACATTTCCTGTTAAAGCACTTTTTTTTTAAATATTAATTATTTTCAAACTTATATCTCGCTTATGGTTAGTTCTACATGAAAAATGCAAATAACTATTTTGTAGGAAATTTTATCAGCTTTAATTTTAGTTAAAAGATAAAAATTGATAGAAGTAACTGTTATCGAAATATAAGCAAGAAACCAAAAAACTGTTACCTAAATTAAGCGTTTGCATATAAGCAAATTTAGTACTATTTGTATTATTATTATTAATGTTATTGTTATTAATATGACGACCAAAAACGACTTTGAAGACTTTGGTGACTTTTATGTCTTCTCCTTTTTCCTATACTAAAGTGTTAGACTCAATTAATTTAGTTTAATTTAGGTTTTTCAAACATTTTATTTTAAAGCAAATTTTTGTTAAAGATTATTTATATCCAACTCTATAACTCGCTTATGGTTGGTCTTACAAAAGAAATGCAAATAACTATTTGCATTTCTTTTTTTTTTCATTTTTATCAGCTTTAATTTTGAAAGAAAGATAAAAATTGATTGGAGTAATTGTTTTCGAGATATAAGCAAAAACCCAAAGTGAAAACTGTTACAGTTACTGAACAAAAATGTAATTCAGTTTTCAATGTTTGAGACGAAGACGAAATTGCATCATTTAAAAACGACTCTGAAGACTTCAGTGACTTTTATGTCACCTCCTTTTTCTTCTAATAAAGTATTGGACCCAATAAATTAAGTGTATTTTAAATTACAAGACATTTTCTGTTAAAGCACTTTTTTTTTAAATATTAATTATTTTCAAACTTATATCTCGCTTATGGTTAGCCCTAAATGAAAAATGCAAATAAGTATTTTGTAGGAAATTTTATCAGCTTTAATTTTAGTAAAAAAATAAAAATTGATAGAAGGAATTGTTTTCGAGATATAAGCAGAAACTGTTACCTTAATTAAGCGCTTGCATATAAGCAAATTTAGTAATATTAGTATTATTATTATTAATGTTATTGTTATTAATATGACGACTAAAAACGACTCTCAAGACTTTGGTGACTTTTATGTCTTTTCTTTTTCCTCTACTAAAGTGTTAGTCTTAATTAATTTAGTTTAATTTCGCTTTTTCAAACATTTTATTTTAAAGCAAATTTTTGTTAAAGATTATTTATATCCAACTCTATAACTCGCTTATGGTTGGTCCTACAAGAAAAATGCAAAGAACTATTTTGTAGGAAATTTTATCAGCTTGAATTTTGAAAAAAAGATAAAAATTGATAGGAGTAACTGTTTTCGAGATATAAGCAAAAAACCAATAAGAAAACTGTAACTGTTACTGAACAAAAATGTAATTCAGTTTTCAATGTTTGAGACGTAGACGAAAATGCAGCATTTAAAAACGACTCTGAAGACTTCAGTGACTTTTAAGTCACCTCCTTTTTCTTCTAATAAAGTATTGGACCCAATAAATTAAGTGTATTTTAAATCACAAGACATTTTTTGTTAAAGCACTTTTTTTTTAAATATTGATTATTTTCAAACTTATATCTCGCTTATGGTTAGTCTTACATGAAAAATGCAAAAAACTATTTTGTAGGAAATTTTATCAGCTTTAATTTTAGTAAAAAGATAAAAATTGATAGGAGTAACTGTTTTCGAGATATAAGCAAGAAACCAAAAAAATTGTCACCTTAATTAAGCGTTGGCATACAAGCAAATTTAGTACTATTAGTATTAATATTATTAATGTTATTGTTATTAGTATGACGATTAAAGACGTCTCTGAAACCTTTAGTGACTTTTATGTGTCCTCCTTTTTCCTCTACTAAAGTGTTAGACACAGTTAATTTAGTTTAATTTCAGTATTTCAAACATTTTATTTTAAAGCAAATTTTTGTTAAATATTATTTATATCCATCTTTATAACTCGCTTATACTTGGTCCTACAAGAAAAATGCAAATAACTATTTTGTAGGAAATTTTATCAGCTTTAATTTTAGTAAAAAGATAAAAATTGATAGGAGTAACTGTTTTCGAGATATAAGCAAGAAACCAAAAAACTGTTACCTTAATAAAGCGCTTGCATATAAGCAAATTTAGTACTATTAGTTTTATTATTATTAATGTTATTGTTATTAATATGACGACCAAAAACGACTCTGAAGACTTTGGTGACTTTTATGTTTTCTCCCTTTTCCTATACTAAAGTGTTAGACTCAATTAATTTAGTTTAATTTAGGTTTTTCAAACATTTTAATTTAAAGCAAATTTTTGTTAAATATTATTTATATCCATCTTTATAACTCGCTTATACTTGGTCCTACAAGAAAAATGCAAATAACTATTTTGTAGGAAATTTTATCAGCTTTAATTTTAGTAAAAAAATAAAAATTGATAGAAGTAACTGTTTTCAAGATATAAGCAAGAAACTGTTACCTTAATTAAGCGCTTGCATATAAGCAAATTTAGTAATATTAGTATTATTATTATTAATGTTATTGTTATTAATATGACGACTAAAAACGACTCTCAAGACTTTGGTGACTTTTATGTCTTCTCCTTTTTCCTCTACTAAAGTGTTAGTCTTAATTAATTTAGTTTAGTTTCGGTTTTTCAAACATTTTATTTTAAAGCAAATTTTTGTTAAAGATTATTTATATCCAACTCTATAACGCGCTTATGGTTGGTCCTACAAGAAAAATGCAAATAACTATTTTGTAGGAAATTTTATCAGCTTGAATATTGAAAAAAAAGATAAAAATTGATAGGAGTAACTGTTTTCGAGATATAAGCAAAAAACCAAATTGAAAACTGTAACCGTTACTGAACAAAAATGTAATTCAGTTTTCAATGTTTGAGACGTAGACGAAAATGCAGCATTTAAAAACCACTCTGAAGACTTCAGTGACTTTTAAGTCACTTCCTTTTTCTTCTAATAAAGTATTGGACCCAATAAATTAAGTGTATTTTAAATCACAAGACATTATTTGTTAAAGCACTTTTTTTTTAAATATTGATTATTTTCAAACTTATATCTCGCTTATGGTTAGTCCTACATGAAAAATGCAAAAAACTATTTTGTAGGAAATTTTATCAGCTTTAATTCTAGTAAAAAGATAAAAATTGATAGGAGTAACTGTTTTCGAGATATAAGCAAGAAACCAAAAAACTGTCACCTTAATTAAGCGTTTGCATTTAAGCAAATTTAGTACTATTAGTATTATTATTATTAATGTTATTGTTATTAATATGACGACTAAAGACGACTCTGAAGCATTTAGTGACTTTTATGTCTTCTCCTTTTTCCTCTACTAAAGTGTTAGACACAATTAATTTAGTTTAATTCCGGTTTTTCAAGCATTTTATTTTAAAGCAAATTTTTGTTAAATATTATTTATATCCAACTCTATAACTCGTTTATGCTTGGTCCTACAAGAAAAATGTAAATAACTATTTTGTAGGAAATTTTATCAGCTTTAATTTTAGTAAAAAAATAAAAATTGATAGGAGTAACTGTTTTCGAGATATAAGCAAGAAACCAAAAAACTGTTACCTTAATAAAGCGCTTGCATATAAGCAAATTTAGTACTATTAGTATTATTATTATTAATGTTATTGTTATTAATATGACGACCAAAAACGACTCTGAAGACTTTGGTGCCTTTTATGTTTTCTCCTTTTTCCTATACTAAAGTGTTAGACTCAATTAATTTAGTTTAATTTAGGTTTTTCAAACATTTTATTTTAAAGCAAATTTTTGTTAAAGATTATTTATATCCAACTCTATAACTCGCTTATGGTTAGTCTGACAAAAGAAATGCACATAACTATTTTGTAGGAAATTTTATCAGCTTTAATTTTGAAAGAAAGATAAAAATTGATAGAAGTAACTGTTTTCGAGATATAAGCAAAAAACCAAAGTGAAAACTGTTACAGTTACTAAACAAAAATGTAATTCAGTTTTCAATGTTTGAGACGAAGACGAAAATGCATTATTTAAAAACGACTCTGAAGACTTCAGTGACTTTTATGTCACCTCCTTTTTCCTCTAATAAAGTATTGGACCCAATAAATTAAGTGTATTTTAAATCACAAGACATTTTCTGTTAAAGCACTTTTTTTTTAAATATTAATTATTTTCAAACTTATATCTCGCTTATGGTTAGTCCCACATAAAAAATGCAAATTACTATTTTGTAGGAAATTTTATCAGCTTTAATTTTAGTATAAAGATAAAAATTAATAGGAGTAACTGTTTTCGAGATATAAGCAAGAAACCAAAAAACTGTCACCTTAATTAAGCGTTTGCATTTAAGCAAATTTAGTACTATTAGTATTATTATTATTAATGTTATTGTTATTAATATGACGACTAAAGACGACTCTGAAGCATTTAGTGACTTTTATGTCTTCTCCTTTTTCCTCTACTAAAGTGTTAGACACAATTAATTTAGTTTAATTCCGGTTTTTCAAGCATTTTATTTTAAAGCAAATTTTTGTTAAATATTATTTATATCTAACTCTATAACTCGTTTATGCTTGGTCCTACAAGAAAAATGCAAATAACTGTTTTGTAGGAAATTTTATCAGCTTTAATTTTAGTAAAAAGATAAAAATTGATAGGAGTAACTGTTTTCGAAATATAAGCAAGAAACTGTTACCTTAATTAAGCGCTTGCATATAAGCAAATTTAGTAATATTAGTATTATTATTATTAATGTTATTGTTATTAATATGACGACTAAAAACAACTCTCAAGACTTTGGTGACTTTTATGTCTTCTCCTTTTTCCTCTACTAAAGTGTTAGTCTTAATTAATTTAGTTTAGTTTCGGTTTTTCAAACATTTTATTTTAAAGCAAATTTTTGTTAAAGATTATTTATATCCAACTCTATAACGCGCTTATGGTTGGTCCTACAAGAAAAATGCAAATAACTATTTTGTAGGAAATTTTATCAGCTTGAATTTTGAAAAAAAGATAAAAATTGATAGGAGTAACTGTTTTCGAGATATAAGCAAAAAACCAATAAGAAAACTGTAACTGTTACTGAACAAAAATGTAATTCAGTTTTCAATGTTTGAGACAAAGACGAAAATGCAGCATTTAAAATCGACTCTGAAGACTTCAGTGACTTTTAGGTCACGTCCTTTTTCTTCTAATAAAGTATTGGACCCATTAAATTAAGTGTATTTTAAATCACAAGACATTTTCTGTTAAAGCACTTTTTTTTAAATATTAATTATTTTGAAACTTACATCTCGCTTATGGTTAGTCCTACATGAAAAATGCAAATTACTATTTTGTAGGAAATTTTATCAGCTTTAATTTTAGTAAAAAGATAAAAATTAATAGGAGTAACTGTTTTCGAGATATAAGCAAGAAACCAAAAAACTGTTACCTTAATTAAGCGCTTGCATATAAGCAAATTTAGTACTAAAAACAACTCTGAAGACTTTGGTGACTTTTATATCTTCTTCTTTTTCCTCTACTAAAGTGTTAGACCCAATTAATTTGGTTTAATATCGGCTTTTCAAACATTTTATTTTAAAGCAAATTTTTTTTAAAGATTATTTATATCCAACTCTATAACTCGCTTATGGTTGGTCCTACCAAAAAATGCAAATAACTATTTTGTAGGAAATTTTATCAGCTTTGATTTTAAAAAAGAGATAAAAGTTGATAGAAGTAACTGTTTTCGAGATATAAGCAAAAAACAAAAAACTGATACCTTAATTAAGCGCTTGCATATAAGCAAATTTAGTACTACTCGAATTGTTATTATAAATGTTATTGTTATTAATATGACGACTAAAGACAACTCTAAGACTTTAGTGACTTTTATATCTCCTCCTTTTTCCTTTACTAAAGTGTTAGACACAATTAATTTAGTTTAATTTCAGTTTTTCAAACATTTTATTTTAAAGCAAATTTTTGTTAAATTTTAAAAACTATAAAATGGCTTAGATTGCCTAAAAACACAGATCACACATGATCTTTTGCATTGAAATGAGAAAACGCTCATCTAACACAAAATAAGCTTCATTTTTGCTTAGAAAACTAAGCTTACTTTTATTACTACTATTAATATTACTATTATTATTATTACTATTATTTTTATTATTATTATTACTATTATTATTATTATTATTATTATTATTATTATTATTATTATTATTATTATTATTATTATTATTATTATTATTATTATTATTAATATTATTATTATTAAAAACCGATTATAACTTTTGTATAGTAAATGTTTTTATACCAGTTTTAAAATGAGTTATTAATTTTAGACAATTTCTTGCCTAAAAAAACAGATCACAGATGATCTCTTGCATAGAAATGAGAAAACGCTCATATAACACAAAATAAGCTTCATTTTTGCTTAGAAAACTAAGCTTACTTTTATTACTACTATTATTATTATTTTTATTATTATTATTATTATTATTATTATTATTATTATTATTTTTATTATTATTACTATTATTATTATTATTATTATTATTATTATTATTAATATTATTATTATTAAAAACCGAATATAACTTTTGTATAGTAAATGTTTTTATACCAGTTTTAAAATGAGTTATTAATTTTAGACAATTTCTTGCCTAAAAACACAGATCACAGATGATCTCTTGCATAGAAATGAGAAAACGCTCATATAACACAAAATAAGCTTCATTTTTGCTTAGAAAACTAAGCTTACTTTTATTACTACTATTATTATTATTTTTATTATTATTATTATTACTATTATTATTATTATTATTATTATTATTATTATTATTATTATTATTATTATTATTATTATTATTATTATTATTATTATTATTATTATTATTATTATTATTATTATTAATATTATTATTATTAAAAACCGATTATAACTTTTGTATAGTAAATGTTTTTATACCACTTTTAAAATGAGTTATTAATTTTAGACAATTTCTTGCCTAAAAACACAGATCACAGATGATCTCTTGCATAGAAATGAGAAAACGCTCATATAACACAAAATAAGCTTCATTTTTGCTTAGAAAACTAAGCTTACTTTTATTACTACTATTATTATTATTTATATTATTATTATTATTATTTTTATTATTATTATTATTATTATTATTATTATTATTATTATTATTAAAACCGATTATAACTTTTGTATAGTAAATGTTTTTATACCATTTTAAAATGAGTTATTAATTTTAGACAATTTCTTGCCTAAAAACACAGATTACAGGTGATCTCTTGCATAGAAATGAGAAAACGCTCAGATAACACAAAATAAGCTTCATTTTTGCTTAGAAAAACTAAGCTTTAATTTAGAAAGAAATTCATTATTATAAGAATTATTATTATTATTATTTACTACTATTATTATTATTATTATTATTATTGTTATTATTACTATTATTATTATTATTATTATTATTATTATTGTTTATATTATTATTATTATTATTATTAAAAACCGATTATAACTTTTGTATAGTAAATGTTTTTATACCAGTTTTAAAATGAGTGATTTACTTTAGACAATTTTTTGCTTAAAAACTATAAAATGGCTTAGATTGCCTAAAAACACAGATCACACATGATCTTTTGCATAGAAATAAGATAACGCTCATGTAACACACAAAATAAGCTTCATTTTTCCTTAATAAAAGTATTAATATTATTATTACTTTTGTTACTATTACTATTATTATTATTATTATTATTATTATTATTATTGTCATTATTATTATTATTATTATTAAAAAATTATATTAAACAGGCAGAAAACGTCGTATTCTGACACAAAAATACGAATTACGTTATAGACTTGACGAGAACGGCGTATCTCGGACTCTTATAGGACTCTTATAGGTTCAAAAAGTATCAGTTTGGATTAAAACAAATTATTTTTGTTGACTCTCAGTCTGAATTGTTCATCAGTTTAAACAAAAACGGCTTATTTTAGACGATCTTTTGCTTTGAACAAGAAAACTTATATCGAACAGACTAAAAACGTATTAATCTGGCATAAAAGAGCAATTTATGTATCACTTTGGATAAAGGCAGCTAATCCTATTCGTTTCATTGCTTAAAATAGACAAAATTGTTAATAAATCTAACAAAAACGCTGTATTCTAGCACAAAATACTAATTACATTATAGTTTCGACGAGAATAGCTTATTTGGAATGATTCTATGCTTCCAAACGAGTAAATTTTTATTAAACAGATGCCAAACATCATGTTTTGTCCTATAAAGACATTTTATATTGCAGTTTGTATTAAAACAAAATATTTTCGTTGATTCTTTGTTAGAAGCAGCAAACCTAACATTAAAGAATCTGAAAACTTTGTATTCGGACACAAACCACCGAATTTTGTATCAGTTTAGACAAAAACGGTTGATTTTCGACAATATTTTGCTTTGAACAAGAAAACTTATATCAAACTTACTAAAAACGTCTTATTTTAGCACAAAACAAAAGATCTGCGTTATAGTCTTAACGAGAGCTGTTAATTTCAAACAGTTCTATCCTTTGAAACGAGTAAACTTTCACTGAACAGAGGAAAAACATCTTATTTCGCCTTTTAAAAACGATTCATGCCACAGTTAGGATGAAAACCAATTATTTTCGTTAATTCATTGTTACAAACAAGAAACCTTACATCAAAGTAACTGAAAACCTAATTCAGGCACAGAAATTCGAATTACGTTTCAGTCTGGACAAAAACTGCTTACTTTAGACGATCCTTTGTTTTGACTACAAAAACTTACATTAAAAAGATTAAAACGTCTTATTCTGGCTGAAAACTGCAAATTATGTATTACTTTGAATAAAAGCAGTTTATCCTAATTACTCCTTTGCTTAGAATGGAGCAAACTTGTATAAAACTTAATGAAAACTTTAAATTTCGTCTCAAAGAAATAATCTACGTTATAGTTTTGACCAGAACTGTTAATTTCAAACGATTTTATGCCCCCAAACGAGAAAACTTTCACTAAACAGATGCCAAACGTCTTAGTTCGTTTTATAAAAACGACATGTTACTGTTTAAACAAAAACAAATTATTTTCGTTGTTGTGTCAAAATAATTTATTTCGAATGATTCAATGGAGCGAAACGAGTAAACTTTTATAGGACAGATGCAAAATACCATATTACCACATAAATCGTTATTTTAAAGCAAAGTATTAGCTTTTGCACTTGTTCAATTAAAGTTTGCTTACTTCGAAGTATGTAATCGTCCGAAAGAATTTTTTTTTGTCAAAACTATAACGTAATTTGTTCTTTTGAGCCTGAATATAGAGTTTTCATTACGTTTTATAGTTGTTTACTCTACTCTAAGCATAGAATCAAACAGAGTAATCCGCTTTTGTTAAAGCTGATACATAATTTGCTCTTATTTTCGAGAATAAGACGTTTTCAATATGTTTGATTATATTTTTTTTGTTTATAGCAAGGAATCGTTTAAAATAATTTGTATTTGCCTAAACTGATACGTAATTCGATATTTGTGCATGGATACGAAGTTTTCAGTTTCTTTGACGTGAAATTTCTTGTTGCAAAAGGTAATAATTTGCTTTAAAACAACGCTTTATATGGTAATATGTGTTTTGCATCTGCCCCATAAAAGTTCATTAGTTTCGAATCATAAAATCGTTTGAAATAAACAGTGCTGGTCAAAACTATAACGTAATTTATTTCTTTGAGACGAAATTTAAAGTTTTCATTAAGTTTTATACAAGTTTACTCTATTCTAAGTAAAGGAGTAATCAGGATAAATTGCTTTTATCTAGAGTAATATATAATTTGCAGTTTTCAGCCAGAATAAGAAGTTTTTAATCTTTTTAATGTAAGTTTTTGTATTCAAAACAAAGGATCGTCTAAAGTAAGCAGTTTTTGTCCAGACTGAAACGTAATTCGAATTTCTGTGCCTGAATAAGGGGTTTTCAGTTTCTTTGATGTAAGGTTTCTTGTTTGTAACAATGAATTAACGAAAATAATTGGTTTTTATCCAAACT
>NC_087397.1:18650000-18707500 GCF_031307605.1 Tribolium castaneum
ATTGTTATTAATATGACGACTAAAGACGACTTTGAAACCTTTAGAGACTTTTATGTCTTCTCCTTTTTCCTCCACTAAAGTGTTAGACACAATTAATTTAGTTTAATTTCAGTTTTTCAAACATTTTATTTTAAAGCAAATTTTTGTTAGATATTATTTATATCCATCTCCATAACTCGCTTATGCTTGGTCCTACAAGAAAAATGCAAATATCTACTTTGTTGGAAATTTTATCAGCTTTAATTTTGAAAGAAAGATAAAATTTGATAGGTGTAACTGTTTTCGAGATTTAAGCAAAAAACCAAGAAGAAAACTGTAACTGTTACTGAACAAAAATGTAATTCAGTTTTCAATGTTTGAGACGATGACAAAAATGCAGCATTTAAAAACGACTCTGAAGACTTCAGTGACTTTCATGTCACCTCCTTTTTCTTCTAATAAAGTATTGGACCCAATAAATTAAGTGTATTTTAAATCACAAGGCATTTTCTGTTAAAGCACATTTGTTTTAAATATTAATTATTTTCAAACTTATATCTCGCTTATGGTTAGTCCTACAAAAAAAATGCAAATAACTAATTTGTAGGAAATTTTATCAGCTTTAATTTTAGTAAAAAGATAAAAATTGATAGGAGTAACTGTTTTCGAGATATAAACAAGAAACCAAAAAACTGTTACCTTAATTAAGCGCTTGCATATAAGCAAATTTAGTACTATTAGTATTATTTTATTGATGTTATTGTTATTAATATGACGACTAAAAACGACTCTGAAGACTTTGGTGACTTTTATGTCTTCTCCTTTTTCCTATACTAAAGTGTTAGACTCAATTAATTTAGTTTAATTTCGGTTTTTCAAACATTTTATTTTAAAGCAAATTTTTGTTAAAGATTATTTATATCCAACTCTATAACTCGCTTATGGTTGGTCTTACAAAAGAAATGCAATTAACTATTTTGTAGGAAATTTTATCAGCTTTAATTTTGAAAGAAAGATAAAAATTGATAGGAGTAATTGTTTTCGAGATATAAGCAAAAAACCAAAGTGAAAACTGTTACAGTTACTGAACAAAAATGTTATTCAGTTTTCAATGTTTGAGACGAAGACAAAAATGCAGCATTTAAAAACGACTCTGAAGACTTCAGCGACTTTTATGTCACCTCCTTTTTCTTCTAATAAAGTATTTGACCCAATAAATTAAGTGTATTTTAAATCACAAGACATTTTCTGTTAAAGCACTTTTTTTTTAAATATTAATAATTTTTAAACTTATATCTCGCTTATGGTTAGTCTTACATGAAAAATGCAAATAACTATTTTGTAGGAAATTTTATCAGCTTTAATTTTAGTAAAAAGATAAAAATTGATATAAGTAACTGTTTTCGAGATATAAGCAAGAAACCAAAAAACTGTTACCTTAATTAAGCGTTTGCATGTAAGCAAATTTGGTACTATTAGTATTATTATTATTAATGTTATTGTTATTAATATGACGATTAAAGACGAATCTGAAATCTTTAGTGACTTTTATGTCATCTCCTTTTTCCTCTACTAAAGTGTTAGACACAATTAATTTAGTTTAATTTTAGTTTTTCAAACATTTTATTTTAAAGCAAGTTTTTGTTAAATATTATTTATATCCAACTCTATAACTCGCTTATGGTTGGTCCTACAAGAAAAATGCAAAAAACTATTTTGTAGGAAATTTTATCAGCTTTAATTTTGAAAGAAAGATAAAAATTGATAGGAGTAACCGTTTTCGAGATATAAGCAAAAAACCAATAAGAAAACTGTAACTGTTACTGAACAAAAATGTAATTCAGTTTTCAATGTTTGAGACGAAGACGAAAATGCAGCATTTAAAATCGACTCTGAAGACTTCAGTGACTTATATGTCACCTCCTTTTTCTTCTAATAAAGTATTGGACCTAATAAATTAAGTGTATTTTAAATCACAAAACATTTTCTGTTAAAGCACTTTTTTTAAATATTAATTATTTTCAAACTTATATCTCGCTTATGGTTAGTCCTACATGAAAAATGCAAATAACTATCTTGTAGGAAATTTTATCAGCTTTAATTTTGAAAGATAGATAAAAATTGATTGGAGTAATTGTTTTCGAGATATAAGCAAAAAACCAAAGTGAAAACTGTTACAGTTACTGAACAAAAATGTAATCCAGTTTTCAATGTTTGAGACGAAGACGAAAATGCAGCATTTAAAATCGACTCTGAAGACTTCAGCGACTTTTATGTCACCTCCTTTTTCTTCTAATAAAGTATTGGACCCAATAAATTAAGTGTATTTTAAATCACAAGGCATTTTCTGTTAAAGCACTTTTTTTTTAAATATTAATAATTTTTAAACTTATATCTCGCTTATGGTTAGTCTTACATGAAAAATTCAAATAACTATTTTGTAGGAAATTTTATCAGCTTTAATTCTGAAAAAAAGATAAAAATTGATAGGAGTAACTGTTTTCGAGATATAGGCAAGAAACCAAAAAACTGTTACCTTAATTAAGCGTTTGCATATAAGCAAATTTAGTACTATTAGTATTATTATTATTAATGTTATTGTTATTAATATGACGACTAAAGACGACTCTCAAACATTTAGTGACTTTTATGTCTTCTCCTTTTTCCTCTACTAAAGTGTTAGACACAATTAATTTAGTTTAATTTTAGTTTTTCAAACATTTTATTTTAAAGCAAGTTTTTGTTAAATATTATTTATATCCAACTCTATAACTCGCTTATGGTTGGTCCTACAAGAAAAATGCAAATAACTATTTTGTAGGAAATTTTATCAGCTTTAATTTTAAGAGAAAGATAAAAATTGATAGGAGTAACTGTTTTCGAGATATAAGCAAAAAACCAATATGAAAACTGTAACTGCTACTGAACAAAAATGTAATTCAGTTTTCAATGTTTGAGACGAAGACGAAAATGCAGCATTTAAAATCGACTCTGAAGACTTCAGTGACTTATATGTCACCTCCTTTTTCTTCTAATAAAGTATTAGACCTAATAAAATAAGTGTATTTTAAATCACAAGACATTTTCTGTTAAAGCACTTTTTTTAAATATTAATTATTTTCAAACTTATATTTCGCTTATGGTTAGTCCTACATGAAAAATGCAAATAACTATTTTGTAGGAAATTTTATCAGCTTTAATTTTAGTAAAAAGATAAAAATTGATAGGAGTAACTGTTTTCGAGATATAAGCAAGAAACCAAAAAACTGTTACCTTAATTAAGCGCTTGCATATAAGCAAATTTAGTACTAAAAACAACTCTGAAGATTTTGGTGACTTTTATGTCATCTCCTTTTTCCTCTACTAAAGTGTTAGACCCAATTAATTTAGTGTAATATCGGTTTTTCAAACATTTTATTTTAAAACAAATTTTTGTTAAAGAATATTTATATTCAACTCTATAACTCGCTTATGGTTTGTCCTACAAAAAAATGCAAATAATTATTTTGTGGGAAATTTTATCAGCTTTAATTTCGAAAAAAAGATAAAAATTGATAGGAGTAACTGTTTTCGAGATATAAGCAAGAAACCAAAAAACTGTTACCTTAACTAAGCGCTTGCATATAAGCAAATTTAGTACTATTAGTATTATTATTATTAATGTTATTGTTATTAATATGACGACTAAAGACGACTCTGAAACATTTAGTGACTTTTATGTCTTCTCCTTTTTCCTCTACTAAAGTGGAAGACACAATTAATTTAGTTTAATTCCGGTTTTTCAAGCATTTTATTTTAAAGCAAATTTTTGTTAAATATTATTTATATCCAACTCTATAACTCGTTTATACTTGGTCCTACAAGAAAAATGTAAATAACTATTTTGTTGGAAATTTTATCAGCTTTAATTTTGGAAAAAAGATAAAATTTGATAGGAGTAACTGTTTTCAAGATATAAGCAAAAAACCAATAAGAAAACTGTAACTGTTACTGAACAAAAATGTAATTCAGTTTTCAATGTTTGAGACAAAGACGAAAATGCAGCATTTAAAATCGACTCTGAAGACTTCAGTGACTTTTATGTCACCTCCTTTTTCTTCTAATAAAGTATTAGACCCAATAAATTAAGTGTATTTTAAATCACAAGACATTTTCTGTTAAAGCACTTTTTTTTTAAATATTAATTATTTTCAAACTTATATCTCGCTTATGGTTAGTCCTACATGAAAAATGCAAATAACTATTTTGTAGGAAATTTTATCAGCTTTAATTTTAGTAAAATGGTAAAAATTGATAGGAGTAACTGTTTTCGAGATATAAGCAAGAAACCAAAAAACAGTTATCTTAATTAAGCGTTTGCATATAAGAAAATTTAGTACTATTAGTATTATTATTATTAATGTTATTGTTATTAATATGACGATTAAAAACGACTCTGAAGACTTTGGTGACTTTTACGTCGCCTCCTTTTTCCTCTACTAAAGTGTTAGACCCAATTAATTTAGTTTAATTTCGGTTTTTCAAACATTTTATTTTAAAGAAAATTTTTGTTAAAGATTATTTATATCCAACTCTATAACTCGCTTATGGTTGGTCCTACAAAAAAAATGTAAATAACTATTTTGTTGGAAATTTTATCAGCTTTAATTTTGGAAAAAAGATAAAATAATTTGATAGGAGTAACTGTTTTCGAGATATAAGCAAAAAACCAATAAGAAAACTGTAACTGTTCCTGAACAAAAATGTAATTCAGTTTTCAATGTTTGAGACGAAGACGAAAATGCAGCATTTAAAAACGACTCTGAAGATTTCTTAATGCAAGCGCTTAATTAAGGTAACAGTTTTTTGGTTTCTTGCTTATATTTCGAAAACAGTTACTCCTATCAATTTTTATCTTTTTACCAAATTAAAGCTGATAAAATTTCCTACAAAATAGTTATTTGCATTTTTCATGTAGGACTAAACATAAGCGAGATATAAGTTTGAAAATAATTAATATTTAAAAAAAAAGTGCTTTAACAGAAAATGTCTTGTGATTTAAAATACACTTAATTTATTGGGTCCAATACTTTATTAGAAGAAAAAAGAGGTGACATATAAGTCACTGAAGTCTTCAGAGTCGATTTTAAATGCTGCATTTTTGTCTTCGTCTCAAACATTGAAAACTGAATTACATTTTTGTTCAGTAACAGTTACAGTTTTCATATTGGTTTTTTGCTTATATCTCAAAAACAGTTGCTCCTATCAATTTTTATCTTTCTTTCAAAATTTAAGCTGATAAAATTTCCTACAAAATAGTTAATTGCATTTCTTTTGTAGGACCAACAATAAGCGAGTTATAGAGTTAGATATAAATAATCTTTAGCAAAAATTTGTTTTAAAATAAAATGTTTGAAAAACCGAAATTAAACTAAATTAATTGGGTCTAACACTTTAGTGGAGGAAAAAGAAAAAGACATAAAAGTCACCAAAGTCTTCAGAGTCAGTTTCAGACTAACCATAAGCGAGATATAAGTTTGAAAATAATTAATAATTAAAAAAAAATGTGCTTTAACGGAAAATGTCTTGTGATTTAAAATTCACTTAATTTATTGGGTCCAATACTTTAGTAGAAGAAAAAGTAGGTGACAGAAAGGTCACTGAAGTTTCTAGAGTCGTTTGTAAATGCTGCATTTTCGTCTTCGTCTCAAACATTGAAAACTGAATTACATTTTTGTTCAGTAACTGTAAAAGTTTTCACTTTGGTTTTTTGCTTATATCTTGAAAACATTTACTCTTATCAATTTTTATCTTTCTTTCAAAATTAATGCTGATAAAATTTTCTACAAAATAGTTAAATGCATTTCTTTTGTGGGACCAACCGTAAGCGAGTTATAGAGTTAGATATAAATATTTAACAAAAATTTGCTTTAAAATAAAATGTTTGAAAAACTGAAATTAAACTAAATTAATTGTGTCTAACACTTTAGTAGAGGAAAAAGGAGGAGACATAAAAGTCAATAAAGTCTTAGAGTTGTCTTTAGTTATCACATTAATAACAATAACATTAATAATAACAATACTAGTAGTACTAAATTTGTTTATATGCAAGCGCTTAATTAAGGTAACAGTTTTTTTGTTTTTTGCTTATATCTCGAAAACAGTTACTCCTATCAATTTTTACCTTTTCACCAAAATTAAAGCTGATAAAATTTCCTACAAAATAGTTATTTGCATTTTTCATGTAGAACTAACCATAAACGAGATATAAGTTTGAAAATAATTAATAACTAAAAAAAGATGTGCTTTAACAGAAATTGTTTTGTGATTTAAAATACACTTAATTTATTGGATCCAATACTTAATTAGAAGAAAAAAGAGGTGACAGTAAATGCTGCATTTTCGTCTTCGTCTCAAACATTGAAAACTAAATCACATTTTTGTTCAGTAACTTACAGTTTTCACTTTGGTTTTTTGCTTATATCTCGAAAACAGTTACTCCTATCAATTTTTATCTTTTATTCAAAATTAAAGCTGATAAAATTTCCTACAAAATAGTTATTTGCATTTTTCTTGTAGGACCAACCATAAGCGAGTTATAGAGTTGGATATAAATAATATTTAACAAAAATTTGCTTTAAAATAAAATGTTTGAAAAACTGAAATTAAACTAAATTAATTGTGTCTAACACTTTAGTAGTGGAAAAAGGAGAAGACATAAGTCACTGAAGTTTTTAGAGTCGTTTGTAAATGCTGCATTTTCGTCTTCGACGACAGTTACTGAACAAAAATGTAATTCAGTTTTCAATGTTTGAGACCTCCATTTTTCTCTAATTAAGTATTGGACCCAATAAATTAAGTGTATTTTAAATCACAAGACATTTTCTGTTAAAACTCATTTTTAATTATTAATTATTTTCAAACTTATATCTCGCTTATGGTTAATTCTACATGAAAAATGCAAATAACTATTTTGTAGGAAATTTTTTCACCTTTAATTTTGGTGAAATGGTAAAAATTGATAGGAGTAACTGTTTTCGAGATATAAGCAAAAAACAAAAAAACTGTTATCTTAATTAAGCGCTTGCATATAAGCAAATTTAGTACTACTAGTATTGTTATTATAAATGTTATTGTTATTAATATGACGACTAGAGACAACTCTAAGACTTTAGTGACTTTTATGTCTTCTCCTTTTTCCTCTACTAAAGTGTTAGACACAATTAATTTAGTTCAATTTCAGTTTTTCAAACATTTTATTTTAAAGCAAATTTTTGTTAAATATTAAAAACTATAAAATGGCTTAGATTGCCTAAAAACACAGATCACACATGATCTTTTGCATAGAAATGAGAAAACGCTCATGTAACACAAAATAAGCTCCATTTTTCCTTATTAAAAGTATTATTATTATTATTATTATTATTATTATCATTATTATTATTATTATTATTATTGTTAATATTATTATTATTATTATTATTAAAAACACAGATCACAGATGATCTCTTGCATTGAAATGAGAAAACGCTCATATAACACAAAATAAGCTTCATTTTTGCTTAGAAAACTAAGCTTACTTTTATTACTACTATTATTATTATTTTTATTATTATTACTATTATTTTTATTATTATTATTACTATTATTATTATTATTATTATTAAAAACCGATTATAACTTTTGTATAGTAAATGTTTTTATACCAGTTTTAAAATGAGTTATTAATTTTAGACAATTTCTTGCCTAAAAACACAGATCACAGATGATCTCTTGCATAGAAATGAGAAAACGCTCAGATAACACAAAATAAGCTTCATTTTTATTTATTAAAAGTATTATTATTATTATTATTACATTGGTTACTATTACTATTATTATTATTATTATTATTATTATTATTATTATTATTATTATTATTATTATTATTATTATTATTATTATTATTATTATTATTATTAACTTTTGTATAGTAAATGTTTTTATACCAGTTTTAAAATGAGTTATTAATTTTAGACAATTTCTTGCCTAAAAGCTGATCACAGATGATTTCTTGCATAGAAATTAGAAAACGCTCATATAACACACAAAATAAGCTTCATTTTTGCTTAGAAAACTAAGCTTACTTTTATTACTATTATTATTTTTATTATTATTATTATTATTATTATTATTATTATTATTATTATTATTATTATTATTATTATTATTATTATTATTATTATTATTATTGTTATTATTATTATTATTATTATTATTATTAAAAAATTAAATTAAACAGACAGAAAACGTCGTATTCTGACACAAAAAAACGAATTACGTTATAGACTTGACGAGAGCGGCGTATCTCGGACTCTTATAGGACTCTTATAGGGTGAAAAAGTATCTGTTTGGATTAAAACAAATTATTTTTGTTGTCTCTCAGTCTGAATTGTTTATCAGTTCAAACAAAAACGGCTTATTTTAGACGATCTTTTGCTTTGAACAAGAAAACATACATCGAACAGACTAAAAACGTATTAATCTGGCATAAAAGAGCAATTTATGTATCACTTTGGATAAAGGCAGCTAATCCTATTCGTTTCATTGCTTAAAATAGACAAAATTGTTAATAAATCTAACAAAAACGCTGTATTCTAGCACAAAATACTAATTACATTATAGTTTCGACGAGAATAGCTTATTTGGAATGATTCTACGCTTCCAAACGAGTAAATTTTTATTAAACAGATGCCAAACATCATGTTTTGTCCTATAAAGACATTTTATATTGCAGTTTGTATTAAAACAAAATATTTTCGTTGATTCTTTGTTAGAAGCAGCAAACCTAACATTAAAGAATCTGAAAACTTTGTATTCGGACACAAATCACCGAATTTTGTATCAGTTTAGACAAAAACAGTTGATTTTCGACAATATTTTGCTTTGAACAAGAAAACTTATATCAAACTGACTAAAAACGTCTTATTTTAGCACAAAACAAAAGATTTGCGATATAGTCTTAACGAGAGCTGTTAATTTCAAACGGTTCCATGCTTTGAAACGAGTAAACTTTCACTGAACAGAGGAAAAACATCTTATTTCGCCTTTTACAAACGATTCATGCCACAGTTAGGATAAAAACCAATTATTTTCGTTAATTCATTGTTACAAACAAGAAACCTTACATCAAAGTAACTGAAAACCCCTTATTCAGGCACAGAAACGAGTAAACTTTTATAGGACAGATGCAAAATACCATATTACCACATAAATCGTTATTTTAAAGCAAAGTATTAGCTTTTGCACTTGTTCAAGTAAAGTTTGCTTACTTCGAAGTATGTAATCGTCCGAAATAATTTTTTTTGTCAAAACTATAACGTAATTTGTTTTTTGAGCTTGAATATAGAGTTTTCATTACGTTTTATAGTAGTTTACTTTACTCTAAGCATAGAATCAAACAGTGTAATCCGCTTTTGTTAAAACTGATACATAATTTGCTCTTATTTTCGAGAATAAGACGTTTTCAATATGTTTGATATAATTTTTCTTGTTTATAGCAAGGAATCGTTTAAAATAAGCTGTATTTGCCTAAACTGATACGTAATTCGATATTTGTGCATGGGTACGAAGTTTTCAGTTTTTTTGACGTGAAATTTCTTGTTGCAAAAGGTAATAACGTGCTTTAAAACAACGCTTTATATGGTAATATGTGGTTTTGCATCTGCCCCATAAAAGTTCATTAGTTTCGAATCATAAAATCGTTTGAAATAAACAGTGCTGGTCGAAACTATAATGTAAATTATTTCTTTGAGACGAAATTTAAAGTTTTCATTAAGTTTTATACAAGTAAAGGAGTAATCAGGATAAATTGCTTTTATCTAGAGTAATATATAATTTGCAGTTTTCAGCCAGAATAAGACGTTTTTAATCTTTTTAATGTAAGTTTTTGTATTCAAAACAAAGGATCGTCTAAAGTAAGTAGTTTTTGTCCAGACTGAAACGTAATTCGAATTTCTGTGCCTGAATAAGGGGTTTTCAGTTACTTTGATGTAAGGTTTCTTGTTTGTAACAATGAATTAACGAAAATAATTGGTTTTTATCCTAACTGTGGCATGAATCGTTTTTAAAAGGCGAAATAAGATGTTTTTCCTTTGTTCAGAGAAAGTTTACTCGTTTCAAAGCATAGAACCGTTTGAAATTAACAGCTCTCGTTAAGACTATAACGCAGATCTTTTGTTTTGTGCTAAAATAAGACGTTTTTAGTCCGTTTGACGTAAGTTTTCTTGTTCAAAGCAAAATATTGTCGAAAATCAACCGTTTTTGTCTAAACTGATACAAAATTCGGTGGTTTGTGTCCGAATACAAAGTTTTCAGATTCTTTAATGCTAGGTTTGCTGCTTCTAACAATGAATCAACGAAAATATTTTGTTTTAATACAAACTGCAATATAAAATGTCTTTATAGGACAAAACATGATGTTTGGCATGTTTAATAAAAATTTACTCGTTTGGAAGCATAGAATCATTCCAAATAAGCTATTCTCGTCGAAACTATAATGTAATTAGTATTTTGTGCTAGAATACAGCGTTTTTGTTAGATTTATAAACAATTTTGTCTATTTTAAGCAATGAAACGAATAGGATTAGCTGCCTTTATCCAAAGTGAGACATAAATTGCTCTTTTATGCCAGATTAATACGTTTTTAGTCTGTTCGATGTAAGTTTTCTTGTTCAAAGCAAAAGATCGTCTAAAACAAGTCGTTTTTGTTTGAACTGATGAACAATTCAGACTGAGAGTCAACAAAAATAATTTGTTTTAATCCAAACTGATACTTTTTGACCCTATAAGAGTCCTATAAGAGTCCGAGATACGCCGTTCTCGTCAAGTCTATAACGTAATTCGTTTTTTTGTGTCAGAATACGACGTTTTCTGTCTGTTTAATATAATTTTTTAATAATAATAATAATAATAATAATA
The DNA here is from genome assembly GCF_031307605.1 of Tribolium castaneum. NCBI lineage: Eukaryota > Metazoa > Arthropoda > Insecta > Coleoptera > Tenebrionidae > Tribolium > Tribolium castaneum. Next base: position 18,660,918 of record NC_087397.1, read on the forward strand.
ATAATAATAATAATAATAATAATAATAATAATAATAATAATAATAATAATAATAATAATAATAATAATAATAATAATAATAATAAAATTAATAATAGTAATAAAAGTAAGCTTAGTTTTCTAAGCAAAAATAAAGCTTATTTTGTGTGTTATATGAGCGTTTTCTCATTTCTATGCAAGAGATCATCTGTGATCTGTGTTTTTAGGCAAGAAATTGTCTAAAATTATTAACTCATTTTAAAACTGGTATAAAAACATTTACTACACAAAAGTTAATAATAATAATAATAATAATAATAATAATAATAATAATAATAATAATAATAGTAATAATAATAATAATACTTTTAATAAGGAAAAATGAAGCTTATTTTGTGTGTTACATGAGCGTTTTCTCATTTCTATGCAAAAGATCATGTGTGATCTGTGTTTATAGGCAATCTAAGCAATTTTATAGTTTTTAGGCAAGAAATTGTCTAAAATAAATCACTCATTTTAAAACTGGTATAAAAACATTTACTATACAAAAGTTAAAATCGGTTTTTAATAATAATAATAATAATAATAATAATAATAATAATAATAATAATATTAGTAATAATAATAATAAAAATAATAGTAATAATAATAATAATAATAATAATAATAAAAGTAAGCTTAGTTTTCTAAGCAAAAATGAAGCTTATTTTGTGTGTTATATGAATGTTTTCTCATTTCTATGCAAGAAATTATCTGTGATCTGTGTTTTTAGGCAAGAAATTGTCTAAAATTAATAACTCATTTTAAAACTGGTATAAAAACATTTACTATACAAAAGTTATAATCGGTTTTTAATAATACCAATTATAATAATAATAATAATAATAATAATAATAATAATAATAATAATAATAATAATAATAATAATAATAATAATAATAATAATAATAATAATAATAATAATAATAATAATAATAATAATAAAAATAATAATAATAAAAATAATAATAGTAGTAATAAAAGTAAGCTTAGTTTTCTAAACAAAAATGAAGCTTATATTGTGTTATATGAGCGTTTTCTCATTTCTATGCAAAAGATAATGTGTGATCTGTGTTTGTAGGCAATCTAAGCCATTTTATAGTTTTTAGGCAAGAAATTGGCTAAAATTAATCACTCATTTTAAAACTGGTATAAAAACAATACTATACAAAAGTTATAATCGGTTTTTAATAATACTAATAATAATAATAATAATAATAATAATAATAATAATAATAATAATAATAATAATAATAATAATAATAATAATAATAATAATAATAATAATAATAATAATAATAATAATAATAATAATAATAATAATAATAATAATAATATTAACAATAATAATAATAAAAATAATAATAATAGTAATAAAAGTAAGCTTAGTTTTCTAAGCAAAAATGAAGCTTATTTTGTGTGTTATATGAGTGTTTTCTCATTTCTATGCAAGAAATCATCTGTGATCTGTGTTTTTAGGCAAGAAATTGTCTAAAATTAATAACTCATTTTAAAACTGGTATAAAAACATTTACTATACAAAAGCTATAATCGGTTCTTAATAATAATAATAATAATAATATTAACAATAATAATAACAATAATAATAATAATAATAATAATAATAATAATAATAATAATAATAATAATAATAATAATAATAATAATAATAATAATATTAATAATAAAAATAATAATAATAGTAATAAATGTAAGCTTAGTTTTCTAAGCAAAAATGAAGCTTATTTTGTGTTATTTGAGCGTTTTCTCATTTCTATGCAAGAGATCATCTGTGATCTGTGTTTTTACTATACAAAAGTTAATAATAATAATAATATAAATAATAATAATAATAATAATAATATTAACAATAATAATAATAATAATAATAATAGTAATAGAAACAAAAGTAATAATAATAATAATACTTTTAATAAGGAAAAATAGAGCTTATTTTGTGTGTTACATGAGCGTTTTCTCATTTCTATGCGAAAGATCATGTGTGATCTGTGTTTTTAGGCAATCTAAGCCATTTTATAGTTTTTAATATTTAACAAAAATTTGCTTTAAAATAAAATGTTTGAAAAACTGAAATTAAACAAAATTAATCGTGTCTAACACTTTAGTAGAGGAAAAAGGAGGAGACATAAAGGTCACTAAAGTCTTAAATGTAATACAGTTTTCAATGTTTGAGACGAAGACGAAAATGCAGCATTTACTGTCACTTTAATTTTAGTAAAAATTTTAGTAAAAAGATAAAAATTGATAGGAGTAACTGTTTTCGAGATATAAGCAAGAAACCAAAAAACTGTTACCTTAATTAAGCGCTTGCATATAAGCAAATTTAGTACTAAAAACAACTCTGAAGACTTTGGTGACTTTTATGTCTTCTCCTTTTTCCTCTACTAAAGTGTTAGACACAATTAATTTAGTTTAATGTCGGTTTTTCAAACATTTTATTTTAAAGCAAATTTTTGTTAAAGATTATTTATATCCAACTCTATAACTCGCTTATGGTTGGTCCTACAAGAAAAATGCAAGTAGCTATTTTGTAGGAAATTTTATCAGCTTTAATCCTAAAAAAAAGATAAAAATTGATAGAAGTAACTGTTTTCGAGATATAAGCAAAAAACCAATAAGAAAACTGTAACTGCTACTGAACAAAAATGTAATTCAGTTTTCAATTTTTGAGACGAAGACGAAAATGCAGCATTTAAAATCGACTCTGAAGACTTCAGTGACTTTTATGTCACCTCCTTTTTCTTCTAATAAAGTATTGGACCCATTAAATTAAGTGTATTTTAAATCACAAGACATTTTCTGTTAAAGCACTTTTTTTTTAAATATTAATTATTATCAAACTTATTTTTCGCTTATGGTTAGTCCTACATAAAAAATGCAAATTACTATTTTGTAGGAAATTTTATCAGCTTTAATTTTAGTAAAAAGATAAAAATTGATAGGAGTAACTGTTTTCGAGATATAAGCAAGAAACCAAAAAACTGTTATCTTAATTAAGCGCTTGCATATAAGCAAATTTAGTATTAAAAACAACTTTGAAGACTTTGGTGACTTTTATATCTTCTCCTTTTTCCTATACTAAAGTGTTAGACCCAATTAATTTAGTTTAATATCGGTTTTTCAAACATTTTATTTTAAGCAAATTTTTGTTAAAGATTATTTATATCCAACTCTATAACTCGCTTATGGTTGGTCCTACAAAAAAATGTAAATAACTAGTTTGTAGGAAATTTTATCAGCTTTAATTTTGAAAAAAAGATAAAAATTGATAGGAGTAACTGTTTTCGAGATATAAGCAAGAAACCAAAAAACTGTTACCTTAATTAAACGTTTGCATATAAGCAAATTTAGTACTATTAGTATTATTATTATTAATGTTATTGTTATTAATATGACGACTAAAGACGACTCTGAAACATTTAGTGACTTTTATGTCTTCTCCTTTTTCCTCTACTAAAGTGTTAGACACAATTAATTTAGTTTAATTCCGGTTTTTCCAGCATTTTATTTTAAAGCAAATTTTTGTTAAATATAATTTATATCCAACTCTATAACTCGTTTATGCTTGGTCTTACAAGAAAAATGTAAATAACTATTTTGTTGGAAATTTTATCAGCTTTAATTTTGGAAGAAAGATAAAATTTGATAGGAGTAACTGTTTTCGAGATATAAGCAAATAACCAATAAGAAAACTGTGACTGTTACTGAACAAAAATGTAATCCAGTTTTCAATGTTTGAGACGAAGACGAAAATGCAGCATTTAAAAACGACTCTGAAGACTTCAGTGACTTTTATGTCACCTCCATTTTCTTCTAATAAAATATTGGACCCAATAAATTAAGTGTATTTTAAATCACAAGACATTTTCTGTTAAAGCACTTTTTTTTAAAATATTAATTATTTTCAAACTTATATCTCCCTTATGGTTAATCCTACATGAAAAATGCAAATAACTATTTTGTAGAAAATTTTATCAGCTTTAATTTTAGTAAAAAGATAAAAATTGATAGGAGTAACTGTTTTCGAGATATTCGCAAGAAACCAAAAAACTGTTACCTTAATTAAGCGTTTGCATATAAGCAAATTTAGTACTATTAGTATTATTATTATTAATGTTATTGTTTTTAATATGACGATTAAAAACGACTCTGAAGACTTTGGGGACTTTTACGTCTACTCCTTTTTCCTCTACTAAAGTGTTAGACCCAATTAATTTAGTTTAATTTCGATTTTTCAAACATTTTATTTTAAAGCAAATTTTTGTTAAAGATTATTTATATCCAACTCTATAACTCGCTTATGGTTGGTCTTACAAAAGAAATGCAAATAACTATTTTGTAGGAAATTTTATCAGCTTTAATTTTAATGAAAAGATAAAAATTTATAGAAGTAACTGTTTTCGAGATATAAGCAAAAAACCAAAGTGAAAACTGTAACAGTTACTGAACAAAAATGTAATTCAGTTTTCAATGTTTGAGACGTAGACGAAAATGCAGCATTTAAAAACGACTCTGAAGTGACTTTTAAGTCACCTCCTTTTTCTTCTAATAAAGTATTGGACCCAATAAATTAAGTGTATTTTAAATCACAAGACATTTTTTGTTAAAGCACTTTTTTTTTAAATATTGATTATTTTCAAACTTATATCTCGCTTATGGTTAGTCCTACATGAAAAATGCAAAAAATTATTTTGTAGGAAATTTTATCAGCTTTAATTTTAGTAAAAAGATAAAAATTGATAGGAGCAACTGTTTTCGAGATATAAGCAAGAAACCAAAAAACTGTCACCTTAATTAAGCGTTTGCATACAAACAAATTTAGTACTATTAGTATTATTATTATTAAGGTTATTGTTATTAGTATGACGATTAAAGACGACTCTGAAACCTTTAGTGACTTTTATGTGTTCTCCTTTTTCCTCTACTAAAGTGTTAGACCCAATTAATTTAGTTTAATTTCGGTTTTTCAAACATTTTATTTTAAAGCAAATTTTTGTTAAAGATTATTTATATCAAACTCTATAACTCGCTTATGGTTGGTCCTACAAAAAAAATGCTAAAACTATTTTGTAGGAAATTTTATCAGCTTTAATTTTTAAGGAAAAATAAAAATTTATAGAAGTAACTGTTTTCGAGATATAAGCAAAAAACCAAAGTGAAAACTGTAACAGTTACTGAACAAAAATGTAATTCAGTTTTCAATGTTTGAGACGTAGACGAAAATGCAGCATTTAAAAACGACTCTGAAGACTTCAGTGACTTTTAAGTCACCTCCTTTTTCTTCTAATAAAGTATTGGACCCAATAAATTAAGTGTATTTTAAATCACAAGACATTTTCTGTTAAAGCACTTTTTTTTTTAAATATTAATTATTTTCAAACTTATATCTCGCTTATGGTTAGTCCTACATAAAAAATGCAAATAACTATTTTGTAGGAAATTTTATCAGCTTTAATTTTAGTAAAAAAAAAATTGATAGGAGTAACTGTTTTCGAAATATAAGCAAGAAACTGTTACCTTAATTAAGCGCTTGCATATAAGCAAATTTAGTAATATTAGTATTATTATTATTAATGTTATTGTTATTAATATGACGACTAAAAACGACTCTCAAGACTTTGGTGACTTTTATGTCTTCTCCTTTATCCTCTACTAAAGTGTTAGTCTTAATTTAGTTTAATTTCGGTTTTTCAAACATTTTATTTTAAAGCAAATTTTTGTTAAAGATTATTTATATCCAACTCTATAACTCGCTTATGGTTGGTCCTACAAGAAAAATGCAAATAACTATTTTGTAGGAAATTTTATCAGATTGAATTTTGAAAAAAAAAGATAAAAATTGATAGGAGTAACTGTTTTCGAGATATAAGCAAAAAACCAATAAGAAAACTGTAACTGTTACTGAACAAAAATGTAATTCAGTTTTTAATGTTTGAGACAAAGACGAAAATGCAGCATTTAAAATCGACTCTAAAGACTTCAGTGACTTTTATGTCACCTCCTTTTTCTTCTAATAAAGTATTGGACCCATTAAATTAAGTGTATTTTAAATCACAAGACATTTTCTGTTAAAGCACTTTTTTTTTAAATATTAATTATTTTCAAACTTACATCTCGCTTATGGTTAGTCCAACATAAAAAATGCAAATTACTATTTTGTAGGAAATTTTATCAGCTTTAATTTTTGTAAAAAGATAAAAATTAATAGGAGTAACTGTTTTCGAGATATAAGCAAGAAACCAAAAAACTGTCATCTTAATTAAGCGTTTGCATACAAGCAAATTTAGTACTATTAGTATTATTATTATTAATGTTATTGTTATTAGTATGACGATTAAAGACGACTCTGCAACCTTTAGTGACTTTTATGTCTTCTCCTTTTTCCTCTACTAAAGTGTTAGACACAATTAATTTAGTTTAATTTCAGTATTTCAAACATTTTATTTTAAAGCAAATTTTTGTTAAATATTATTTATATCCATCTTTATAACTCGCTTATACTTGGTCCTACAAGAAAATTGCAAATAACTATTTTGTAGGAAATTTTATCTGCTTTAATTTTAGTAAAAAGATAAAAATTGCTAGGAGTAACTGTTTTCGAGATATAAGCAAGAAACCAAAAAACTGTTACCTTAATAAAGCGCTTGCATATAAGCAAATTTAGTACTATTACTATTATTATTATTAATGTTATTGTTATTAATATGACGACTAAAAACGACTCTCAAAACTTTGGTGACTTTTATGTCTTCTCCTTTTTCCTATACTAAAGTGTTAGACTCAATTAATTTAGTTTAATTTCGGTTTTTCAAACATTTTATTTTAAAGCAAATTTTTGTTAAAGATTATTTATATCCAACTCTATAACTCGCTTATGGTTGGTCCTACAAGAAAAATGCAAATAACTATTTTGTAGGAAATTTTATCAGCTTTAATTTTAGTAATAAGATAAAAATTGATAGGAGTAACTGTTTTCGAGATATAAGCAAGAAACCAAAAAACTGTAACCTTAATTAAGCGCTTGCAGATAAGCAAATTTAGTACTAAAAACCACTCTGAAGACCTTGGTGACTTTTGTCTTCTCCTTTTTCCTCTACTAAAGTGTTAGACCCAATTAATTTGGTTTAATATCGGTTTTTCAAACATTTTATTTTAAAGAAAATTTTTGTTAAAGATTATTTATATCCAACTCTACAACTCGCTTATGGTTGGTCCTACAAAAAAATGCAAACAACTATTTTGTAGAAAATTTTATCAGCTTTAATTTTGAAAAAGAGATAAAAATTGATAGGAGTAACTGTTTTCGAGATATAAGCAAGAAACCTAAAAACTGTTACCATAATTAAGCGTTTGCATATAAGCAAATTTAGTACTATTAGTATTATTATTATTAATGTTATTGTTATTAATATGGCGACTAAAGACGACTCTGAAACATTTAGTGACTTTTATGTCTTCTCCTTTTTCCTCTACTAAAGTGTTAGACACAATTAATTTAGTTTAATTCCGGTTTTTCAAGCATTTTATTTTAAAGCAAATTTTTGTTAAATATTATTTATATCAAACTCTATAACTCGTTTATGCTTGGTCCTACAAGAAAAATGCAAATAACTATTTTGTTGGAAATTTTATCAGCTTTAATTTTGGAAAAATGATAAAATTTGATAGGAGTAACTGTTTTCGAGATATAAGCAAAAAATCAATAAGAAAACTGTAACTGTTACTGAACAAAAATGTAATTCAGTTTTCAATGTTTGAGACGAAGACGAAAATGCAGCATTTTCTGTCACCTCCTTTTTCTTCTAATTAAGTATTGGACCCAATAAATTAAGTGTATTTTAAATCACAAGACATTTTCTGTTAAAACACATTTTTTTTTAATTATTAATTATTTTCAAACTTATATCTCGCTTATCGTTAGTTCTACATGAAAAATGCAATTAACTATTTTGTAGGAAATTTTATCACCTTTAATTTTGGTGAAAAGTTAAAAATTGATAGAAGTAACTGTTTTCGAGATATAAGCAAATAACAAAAAAACTTTTACCTTAATTAAGCGCTTGCTTATAAGCAAATTTAGTACTACTAGTATTGTTATTATAAATGTTATTGTTATTAATATGACGACTAAAGACAACTCTAAGACTTTAGTGACTTTTATGTCTCCTCCTTTTTCTTTTACTAAAGTGTTAGACACAATTAATTTAGTTTAATTTCAGTTTTTCAAACATTTTATTTTAAAGCAAATTTTTGTTAAATATTAAAAACTATAAAATGGCTTAGATTGCCTAAAAACACAGATCACACATGATCTTTTGCATAGAAATGAGAAAACGCTCATCTAACACAAAATAAGCTTCATTTTTGCTTAGAAAACTAAGCTTACTTTTATTACTACTATTATTATTATTATTATTATTATTATTATTATTATTACTATTATTTTTATTACAATTATTACTATTATTATTATTATTATTATTATTATTATTAATATTATTATTATTAAAAACCGATTATAACTTTTGTATAGTAAATGTTTTTATACCAGTTTTAAAATGAGTTATTAATTTTAGACAATTTCTTGCCTAAAAACACAGATCACAGATGATCTCTTGCATAGAAATGAGAAAACGCTCATATAACACAAAATAAGCTTCATTTTTGCTTAGAAAACTAAGCTTACTTTTATTACTACTATTATTATTATTTTTATTATTATTATTATTACTATTATTTTTATTATTAATACTATTATTATTATTATTATTATTATTATTATTATTAATATTATTATTATTAAAAACCGATTATAACTTTTGTATAGTAAATGTTTTTATACCAGTTTTAAAATGAGTTATTAATTTTAGACAATTTCTTGCCTAAAAACTATAAAATGGCTTAGATTGCCTAAAAACACAGATCACACATGATCTTTTGCATAGAAATGAGAAAACGCTCATGTAACACACAAAATAAGCTTCATTTTTCCTTATTAAAAGTATTAACATTATTATTACTTTTGTTACTATTGCTATTATTATTATTATTATTATTATTATTATTATTATTATTGTTATTATTATTATTATTATTAAAAAATTATATTAAACAGACAGAAAACGTCGTATTCTGACACAAAAAAACGAATTACGTTATAGACTTGACGAGAATGGCGTATCTCGGACTCTTATAGGACTCTTATAGGGTCAAAAAGTATCAGTTTATTCAATTTATTTTAATAACTCATTTTAAAACTAGTATAAAAACATTTACTATACAAAAGTTATAATCGGTTTTTAATAATAATAATATTAATAATAATAATAATAATAATAATAATAATAATAATAATAATAATAATAGTAATAATAATAATAAAAATAATAGTAATAATAATAATAATAATAAAAATAATAATAATAGTAGTAATAACATTAAGCTTAGTTTTCTAAGCAAAAATGAAGCTAATTGTGTGTTATATGAGCGTTTTCTCATTTCTGTGCAAAAGATTATGTGTGATCTGTGTTTTTAGGCAAATTAAGCCATTTTATAGTTTTTAGGCAAGAAATTGGCTAAAATTAATCACTCATTTTAAAACTGGTATAAAAACAATACTATACAAAAGTTATAATCAGTTTTTAATAATAACAATTATAATAATAATAATAATAATAATAATAATAATAACAATAATAATAATAATAATAATAATAACAATAATAATAATAAAAATAATAATAATAGTAATAAAAGTAAGCTTAGTTTTCTAAGCAACACTTTAGTAGAGGAAAAAGGAGAAGACATAAAAGTCACCAAAGTCTTGAGAGTCGTTTTTAGTCGTCATATTAATAACAATAACATTAATAATAATAATACTAATATTACTAAATTTGCTTATATGCAAGCGCTTAATTAAGGTAACAGTTTCTTGCTTATATTTCGAAAACAGTTACTCCTATCAATTTTTATCTTTTTACTAAAATTAAAGCTGATAAAATATCTTACAAAATAGTTATTTGCATTTTTCTTGTAGGATCAAGCATAAACGAGTTATAGAGTTGGATATAAATAATATTTAACAAAAATTTGCTTTAAAATAAAATGCTTGAAAAACCGGAATTAAACTAACTTAATTGTGTCTAACACTTTAGTAGAGGAAAAAGGAAAAGACATAAAAGTCACTAAATGTTTCAGAACCGTATTTTAGTCGTCATATTAATAACAATAACATTAATAATAATAATACTAGTAGTACTAAATTTGCTTAAATGCAAACGCTTAATTAAGGTAACAGTTTTTTGGTTTCTTGCTTATATCTCGAAAACAGTTACTTCTATCAATTTTTATCTCTTTTTCAAAATTAAAGCTGATAAAATTTCCTACAAAATAGTTATTTGCATTTTTTTGTAGGACCAACCATAAGCAAGTTATAGAGTTGGATATAAATAATCTTTAACAAAAATTTGCTTTAAAATAAAATGTTTGAAAAACCGATATTAAACCCAATTAATTGGGTCTAACACTTTAGTAGAGGAAAAAGAAGAAGACATAAAAGTCACCAAAGTCTTCAAAGTTGTTTTTAGTACTAAATTTGCTTATATGCAAGCGCTTAATTAAGGTAACAGTTTTTTGGTTTCTTGCTTATATCTCGAAAACAGTTACTCCTATTAATTTTTATCTTTTTACTAAAATTAAAGCTGGTAAAATTTCCTACAAAATAGTAATTTGCATTTTTCATGTAGGACTAACCATAAGCGAGATGTAAATTTGAAAATAATTAATATTTAAAAAAAAAGTACTTTAACAGAAAATGTCTTGTGATTTAAAATACACTTAATTTAATGGGTCCAATACTTTATTAGAAGAAAAAGGAGGTGACCTAAAAGTTACTGAAGTCTTCAGAGTCGATTTTAAATGCTGCATTTTCGTCTTTGTCTCAAACATTGAAAACTGAATTACATTTTTGTTCAGTAACAGTTACAGTTTTCTTATTGGTTTTTTGCTTATATCTCGAAAACAGTTACTCCTATCAATTTTTATCTTTTTTTCAAAATTCAAGCTGATAAAATTTCCTACAAAATAGTTATTTGCATTTTTCTTGTAGGACCAACCATAAGCGCGTTATAGAGTTGGATATAAATAATCTTTAACAAAAATTTGCTTTAAAATAAAATGTTTGAAAAACCGAAATTAAACTAAATTAATTAAGACTAACACTTTAGTAGAGGAAAAAGAAAAAGACATAAAAGTCACCAAAGTCTTGAGAGTCGTTTTTAGTCGTCATATTAATAACAATAACATTAATAATAATAATACTAATATTACTAAATTTGCTTATATGCAAACGCTTAATTAAGGTAACAGTTTCTTGCTTATATTTCGAAAACAGTTACTCCTATCAATTTTTATCTTTTTACTAAAATTAAAGCTGATAAAATTTCCTACAAAATAGTTATTTGCATTTTTCTTGTAGGACCAAGCATAAACGAGTTATAGAGTTGGATATAAATAATATTTAACAAAAATTTGCTTTAAAATAAAATGCTTGAAAAACCGGAATTAAACTAAATTAATTGTGTCTAACACTTTAGTAGAGGAAAAAGGAGAAGACATAAAAGTCACTAAATGTTTCAGAGTCGTCTTTAGTCGTCATATTAATAACAATAACATTAATAATAATAATACTAATAGTACTAAATTTGCTTAAATGCAAACGCTTAATTAAGGTAACAGTTTTTTGGTTTCTTGCTTATATCTCGAAAACAGTTACTTCTATCAATGTTTACCTCTTTTTCAAAATTAAAGCTGATAAAATTTCCTACAAAATAATTATTTGCATTTTTTTGTAGGACAAACCATAAGCGAGTTATAGAGTTGGATATAAATAATCTTTAACAAAAATTTGCTTTAAAATAAAATGTTTGAAAAACCGAAATTAAACTAAATTAATTAAGACTAACACTTTAGTAGAGGAAAAAGGAGAAGACATAAAAGTCACCAAAGTCTTGAGAGTCGTTTTTAGTCGTCATATTAATAACAATAACATTAATAATAATAATACTAATATTACTAAATTTGCTTATATGCAAGCGCTTAATTAAGGTAACAGTTTTTTGGTTTCTTGCTTATATTTCGAAAACAGTTACTCCTAGCAATTTTTATCTTTTTACTAAAATTAAAGCTGATAAAATTTCCTACAAAATAGTTATTTGCATTTTTTATGTAGGACTAACCATAAGCGAGATATAAGTTTGAAAATAATTAATATTTAAAAAAAAAGTGCTTTAACAGAAAATGTCTTGTGATTTAAAATACACTTAATTTATTGGGTCCAAAACTTTATTAGAAGAAAAAGGAGGTGACATAAAAGTCACTGAAGTCTTCAGAGTCGTTTTTAAATGATGCATTTTTGTCTTCGTCTCAAACATTGAAAACTGAATTACATTTTTGTTTAGTAACTGTAACAGTTTTCACTTTGGTTTTTTGCTTATATCTCGAAAACAATTACTCCTATCAATTTTTATCTTTCTTTCAAAATTAAAGCTGATAAAATTTCCTACAAAATAGTTATGTGCATTTCTTTTGTAAGACCAACCATAAGCGAGTTATAGAGTTGGATATAAATAATCTTTAACAAAAATTTGCTTTAAAATAAAATGTTTAAAAAACCTAAATTAAACTAAATTAATTGAGTCTAACACTTTAGTATAGGAAAAAGGAGAAAACATAAAAGTCACCAAAGTCTTCAGAGTCGTTTTTGGTCGTCATATTAATAACAATAACATTAATAATAATAATACTAATAGTACTAAATTTGCTTATATGCAAGCGTTTTATTAAGGTAACAGTTTTTTGGTTTCTTGCTTATATCTCGAAAACAGTTACTCCTATCAATTTTTATCTTTTTACTAAAATTAAAGCTGATAAAATTTCCTACAAAATAGTTATTTGCATTTTTCTTGCAGGACCAAGTATAAACGAGTTATAAAGATGGATATAAATAATATTTAACAAAAATTTGCTTTAAAATAAAATGTTTGAAATACTGAAATTAAACTAAATTAATTGTGTCTAACACTTTAGTAGAGGAAAAAGGAGGAGACATAAAAGTCACTAAAGGTTTCAGAGTCGTCTTTAATAGTCATACTAATAACAATAACATTAATAATAATAATACTAATAGTACTAAATTTGCTTGTATGCAAACGCTTAATTAAGGTGACAGTTTTTTGGTTTCTTGCTTATATCTCGAAAACAGTTACTCCTATCAATTTTTATCATTTTACTAAAATTAAAGCTGATAAAATTTTCTACAAAATAGTTTTTTGCATTTTTCATGTAGGACTACCCATAAGCGAGATATAAGTTTGAAAATAATCAATATTTAAAAAAAAGTGCTTTAACAAAAAATGTCTTGTGATTTAAAATACACTTAATTTATTGGGTCCAATACTTTATTAGAAGAAAAAGGAGGTGACTTAAAAGTCACTGAAATCTTCAGAGTCGTTTTTAAATGCTGCATTTTCGTCTACGTCTCAAACATTGAAAACTGAATAACATTTTTGTTCAGTAACAGTTACAGTTTTCTTATTGGTTTTTTGCTTATATCTCGAAAACAGTTACTTCTATCAATATTTATCTTTTTTTCAAAATTCAAGCTGATAAAATTTCCAACAAAATAGTTATTTGCATTTTTCTTGTACGACCAAGTATAAGCGAGTTATAAAGATGGATATAAATAATAATTAACAAAAATTTGCTTTAAAATAAAATGTTTGAAATACTGAAATTAAACTAAATTAATTGTGTCTAACACTTTAGTAGAGGAAAAAGGAGGAGACATAAAAGTCACTAAAGGTTTCAGAGTCGTCTTTAATCGTCATACTAATAACAATAACATTAATAATAATAAAACTAATAGTACTAAATTTGCTTGTATGCAAGCGCTTAATTGAGGTAACAGTTTCTTGCTTATATTTCGAAAACAGTTACTCCTATCAATTTTTATCTTTTTACTAAAATTAAAGCTGATAAAATTTCCTACAAAATAGTTATTTGCATTTTTTATGTAGGACTAACCATAAGCGAGATATAAGTTTGAAAATAATTAATATTTAAAAAAAAAGTGCTTTAACAGAAAATGTCTTGTGATTTAAAATACACAAAATTTATTGGGTCCAATACTTTATTAGAAGAAAAAGGAGGTGACATAAAAGTCACTGAAGTCTTCAGAGTCGTTTTTAAATGATGCATTTTCGTCTTCGTCTCAAACATTGAAAACTGAATTACATTTTTGTTTAGTAACTGTAACAGTTTTCACTTTGGTTTTTTGCTTATATCTCGAAAACAATTACTCCCATCAATTTTTATCTTTCTTTCAAAATTAAAGCTGATAAAATTTCCTACAAAATAGTTATGTGCATTTCTTTTGTAAGACCAACCATAAGCGAGTTATAGAGTTAGATATAAATATTTAACAACAATTTGCTTTAAAATAAAATGTTTGAAAAACTGAAATTAAACTAAATTAATTGTGTCTAACACTTTAGTAGAGGAAAAAGGAGCAGACATAAAAGTCAATAAAGTCTTAGAGTTGTCTTTAGTTGTCACATTAATAACAATAACATTAATAATAACAATACTAGTAGTACTAAATTTGTTTATATGCAAGCGCTTAATTAAGGTAACAGTTTTTTTGTTTTTTGCCTATATCTCGAAAACAGTTACTCCTATCAATTTTTACCTTTTCACCAAAATTAAAGCTGATAAAATTTCCTAAAAAATAGTTATTTGCATTTTTCATGTAGAACTAACCTAAGCGAGATATAAGTTTGAAAATAATTAATAATTAAAAAAAATGTGCTTTAACAAAAAATGTTTTGTGATTTAAAATACACTTAATTTATTGGATCCAATACTTAATTAGAAGAAAAAGGAGGTGACAGTAAATGCTGCATTTTCGTCTTCGTCTCAAACATTGAAAACTAAATCACATTTTTGTTCAGTAACTTACAGTTTTCACTTTGGTTTTTTGCTTATATCTCGAAAACAGTTACTTCTATCAATTTTTATCTTTCATTCAAAATTAAAGCTGATAAAATTTCCTACAAAATAGTTATTTCCATTTTTCTTGTAGGACCAACCATAAGCGAGTTATAGAGTTGGATATAAATAATATTTAACAAAAATTTGCTTTAAAATAAAATGTTTGAAAAACTGAAATTAAACTAAATTAATTGTGTCTAACACTTTAGTAGTGGAAAAAGGAGGAGACATAAAAGTCACTGAAGTTTTTAGAGTCGTTTGTAAATGCTGCATTTTCGTCTTCGACGACAGTTACTGAACAAATATGTAATGCAGCATTTACTGTCACCTCCTTTTTCTTCTAATTAAGTATTGGACCCAATAAATTAAGTGTATTTTAAATCACAAGACATTTTCTGTTGAAACTCATTTTTAATTATTAATTATTTTCAAACTTATATCTCGCTTATGGTTAGTTCTACATGAAAAATGCAAATAACTATTTTGTAGGAAATTTTATCTCCTTTAATTTTGGTGAAATGGCAAAAATTGATAGGAGTAACTGTTTTCGAGATATAAGCAAAAAACAAAAAAACTGTTACCTTAATTAAGCGCTTGCATATAAGCAAATTTAGTACTACTAGTATTGTTATTATAAATGTTATTGTTATTAATATGACGACTAAAGACAACTCTAAGACTTTAGTGACTTTTATGTCTCCTCCTTTTTCCTCTACTAAAGTGTTAGACACAATTAATTTAGTTCAATTTCAGTTTTTCAAACATTTTATTTTAAAGCAAATTTTTGTTAAATATTAAAAACTATAAAATGGCTTAGATTGCCTAAAAACACAGATCACACATGATCTTTTGCATAGAAATGAGAAAACGCTCATGTAACACAAAATAAGCTCCAATTTTCCTTATTAAAAGTATTATTATTATTAATACTTTTATTAATATTACTATTATTATTATTATTATTACTATTATTATTATTTTTATTATTATTATTATTATTACTATTATTTTTATTATTATTATTACTATTATTATTATTAATATTATTATTATTAAAAACCGATTATAACTTTTGTATAGTAAATGTTTTTATACCAGTTTTAAAATGAGTTATTAATTTTAGACAATTTCTTGTCTAAAAACACAGATCACAGATGATCTCTTGCATAGAAATGAGAAAACGCTCAGATAACACAAAATAAGCTTCATTTTTCTTTATTAAAAGTATTATTATTATTATTATCACATTGGTTACTATTACTATTATTATTATTATTATTATTATTATTATTATTATTATTATTATTATTATTATTATTATTATTATTATTATTATTATTATTATTATTATTATTATTAACTTTTGTATAGTAAATGTTTTTATACCAGTTTTAAAATGAGTTATTAATTTTAGACAATTTCTTGCCTAAAAACAGATCACAGATGATTTCTTGCATAGAAATTAGAAAACGCTCATATAACACACAAAATAAGCTTCATTTTTGCTTAGAAAACTAAGCTTACTTTTATTACTATTATTACTTTTATTATTATTATTATTATTATTATTATTATTATTATTATTATTATTATTATTATTATTATTATTATTAAAAAATTATATTAAACAGACAGAAAACGTCGTATTCTGACACAAAAAAACGAATTACGTTATAGACTTGACGAGAGCGGCGTTTCTCGGACCCTTATAGGACTCTTATAGGGTCAAAATGTATCTGTTTGGATTAAAACAAATTATTTTTGTTGTCTCTCAGTCTGAATTGTTCATCAGTTCAAACAAAAACGGCTTATTTTAAACGATCTTTTGCTTTGAACAAGAAAACTTACATCGAACAGACTAAAAACGTATTAATCTGGCATAAAAGAGCAATTTATGTGTCACTTTGAATAAAGGCAGCTAATCCTATTCGTTTCATTGCTTAAAATAGACAAAATTGTTAATAAATCTTACAAAAACGCTGTATTCTAGCACAAAATACTAATTACATTATAGTTTCGACGAGAATAGCTTATTTGGAATGATTCTATGCTTTCAATCGAGAAAATTTTTATTAAACAGATGCCAAACATCATGTTTTGTCCTATAAAGACATTTTATATTGCAGTTTGTATTAAAACAAAATATTTTCGTTGATTCTTTGTTAGAAGCAGCAAACCTAACATTAAAGAATCTGAAAACTTTGTATTCGGACACAAACCACCGAATTTTGCATCAGTTTAGACAAAAACGGTTGATTTTCGACAATATTTTCTTTGAACAAGAAAACTTATATCAAACTGACTAAAAACGTCTTATTTTAGCACAAAACAAATGATTTGCGTTATAGTCTTAACGAGAGCTGTTAATTTCAAACGGTTCTATGCTTTGAAACGAGTAAACTTTCACTGAACAGAGAAAAAACATCTTATTTTGCCTTTTAAAAACGATTCATGCCACAGTTAGGATAAAAACCAATTATTTTCGTTAATTCATTGTTACAAACAAGAAACCTTACATCAAAGTAACTGAAATCCCCTTATTCAGGCACAGAAACGAGTAAACTTTTATAGGACAGATGCAAAATACCATATTACCACATAAATCGTTATTTTAAAGCAAAGTATTAGCTTTTGCACTTTTCAATTAAAGTTTGCTTACTTCGGAGTATGTAATCGTCCGAAATAATTTTTTTTTGTCAAAACTATAACGTAATTTGTTTTTTGAGCTTGAATATAGAGTTTTCATTACGTTTTATAGTAGTTTACTCTACTCTAAGCATAGAATCAAACAGTGTAATCCGCTTTTGTTAAAAATTTTTCTTGTTTATAGCAAGGAATCGTTTAAAATAAGCTGTATTTGCCTAAACTGAAACGTAATTCGATATTTGTGCATGGATACGAAGTTTTCAGTTTCTTTGACGTGAAATTTCTTGTTGCAAAAGGTAATAACTTGCTTTAAAACAACGCTTTATATGGTAATATGTGGTTTTGCATCTGCCCCATAAAAGTTCATTAGTTTGGAATCATAAAATCGTTTGAAATAAACAGTGCTGGTCAAAACTATAACGTAAATTATTTCTTTGAGACGAAATTTAAAGTTTTCATTAAGTTTTATACAAGTTTACTCTATTCTAAGTAAAGGAGTAATTAGGATAAATTGCTTTTATCTAGAGTAATATATAATTTGCAGTTTTCAGCCAGAATAAGACTGAATTAAGAATTAATCTTTTTAATGTAAGTTTTTGTATTCAAAACAAAGGATCGTCTAAAGCAAGCAGTTTTTGTCCAGACTGAAACGTAATTCGAATTTCTGTGCCTGAATAAGGGGTTTTCAGTTACTTTGATGTAAGGTTTCTTGTTTGTAACAATGAATTAACGAAAATAATTGGTTTTTATCCTAACTGTGGCATGAATCGTTTTTAAAAGACGAAATAAGATGTTTTTCCTCTGTTCAGAGAAAGTTTACTCGTTTCAAAGCATAGAACCGTTTGAAATTAACAGCTCTCGTTAAGGCTGTAACGCAGATCTTTTGTTTTGTGCTAAAATAAGACGTTTTTAGTCAGTTTGATATAAGTTTTCTTGTTCAAAGCAAAATATTGTCGAAAATCAACCGTTTTTGTCTAAACTGATACAAAATTCGGTGGTTTGTGTCCGAATACAAAGTTTTCAGATTCTTTAATGCTAGGTTTGCTGCTTCTAACAAAGAATCAACGAAAATATTTTGTTTTAATACAAACTGCAATATAAAATGTCTTTATAGGACAAAACATGATGTTTGGCATCTGTTTAATAAAAATTTACTCGTTTGGAAGCATAGAATCATTCCAAATAAGCTATTCTCGTCGAAACTATAATGTAATTAGTATTTTGTGCTAGAATACAGCGTTTTTGTTAGATTTATTAACAATTTTGTCTATTTTAAGCAGTGAAACGAATAGGATTAGCTGCCTTTATCCAAAGTGATACATAAGTTGCTCTTTTATGCGAGATTAATACGTTTTTAGTCTGTTCGATGTAAGTTTTCTTGTTCAAAGCAAATGATCGTCTAAAATAAGCCGTTTTTGTTTGAACTGATGAACAATTTAGACTGAGAGTCAACAAAAATAATTTGTTTTAATCCAAACTGATACTTTTTGACCCTATAAGAGTCCTATAAGAGTCCGAGATACGCCGTTCTCGTCAAGTCTATAAGGTAATTCGTTTTTTTGTGTCAGAATACGACGTATTCTGTCTGTTTAATATAATTTTTTAATAATAATAATAATAATAATAATAATAACAATAATAATAATAATAATAATAATAATAATAATAATAATAAAATTAATAATAGTAATAAAAGTAAGCTTAGTTTTCTAAGCAAAAATGAAGCTTATTTTGTGTGTTATATGAGCGTTTTCTCATTTCTGTGCAGGAAATCATCTGTGATCTGTGTTTTTAGGCAAGAAATTGTCTAAAATTAATAACTCATTTTAAAACTGGTATAAACACATTTACTATACAAAAGTTAATAATAATAATAATAATAATAATAATAATAATAATAATAATAATAATAATAATAATAATAATAATAGTAATAATAATAATAATAATTTTAATAAGGAAAAATGAAGCTTATTTTGTGTGTTACATGAGCGTTTTCTCATTTTTATGCAAAAGATCATGTGTGATCTGTGTTTTTAGGCAATCTAAGCAATTTTATAGATTTTAGGCAAGAAATTGTCTAAAATAAATCACTCATTTTAAAACTGGTATAAAAAAAACATTGACTATACAAAAGTTATAATCGGTTTTTAATAATAATAATAATAATAATAATAATTATATTAACAATAATAATAACAATAATAATAATAATAATAATAATAATAATAATAATAAAAATAATAATAATAGTAATAAAAGTAAGCTTAGTTTTCTAAGCAAAAATGAAGCTTATTTTGTGTTATCTGAGCGTTTTCTCATTTCTATGCAGATCATCTGTGATCTGTGTTTTTAGGCAAGAAATTGTCTAAAATTAATAACTCATTTTAAAACTGGTATAAAAACATTTACTATACAAAAGTTAAAATCGGTTTTTAATAATAATAATAATAATAATAATAATAATAATAATAATAATAATAACAACAATAATAATAATAATAATAATAATAACAATAATAATAATAGTAATAAAAGTAAGCTTAGTTTTCTAAGCAAAAATGAAGCTTATTTTGTGTGTTATATGAGTGTTTTCTCATTTCAATGCATGAAATCATCTGTGATTTGTGTTTTTAGGCAAGAAATTGTCTAAAATTAATAACTCATTTTAAAACTGGTATAAAAACATTTACTATACAAAAGTTAATAATAATAAAAATAATAATAATAATATTATTAACAATAATAATAATAATAATAATAATAATAGTAATAGAAAAGTAATAATAATAATAATACTTTTAATAAGAAAAAATAGAGCTTATTTTGTGTTACATGAGCGTTTTCTCATTTCTATGCAAAAGATCATGTGTGATCTGTGTTTTTAGGCAATCTAAGCCATTTTAAGGTTTTTAATATTTAACAAAAGTTTGCTTTAAAATAAAATGTTTGAAAAACTGAAATTAAACAAAATTAATTGTGTTTAACACTTTAGTAGAGGAAAAAGGAGGAGACATAAAAGTCACTAAAGTCTTAAATGTAATACAGTTTTCAATGTTTGAGACGAAGACAAAAATGCAGCATTTACTGTCACTTTAATTTTAGTAAAAATTTTAGTAAAAAGATAAAAATTGATAGGAGTAACTGTTTTCGAGATATAAGCAAGAAACCAAAAAACTGTTACCTTAATTAAGCGCTTGCATATAAGCAAATTTAGTACTAAAAACAACTCTAAAGTCTTTGGTGACTTTTATGTCTTCTCCTTTGTCCTCTACTAAAGTGTTAGACCCAATTAATTTAGTTTAATATCGGTTTTTCAAACATTTTATTTTAAAGCAAATTTTTGTTAAAAATTATTTATACCCAACTCTATAACTCGCTTATGGTTGGTCCTACAAAAAAATGCAATAACTATTTTGTAGGAAATTTTGTCAGCTTTAATTTTGAAAAAAAGTTAAAAATTGATAGGAGAAACTGTTTTCGAGATATAAGCAAGAAACCAAAAAACTGTTACCTTAATTAAGCGTTTGCATATATGCAAATTTAGTACTATTAGTAGTATTATTATTAATGTTACTGTTATTAATATGACGACTAAAGACGACTCTGAAACATTTAGTGACTTTTATGTCTTCTCCTTTTTCCTCTACTAGAGTGTTAGACACAATTAATTTAGTTTAATTTCAGTTTTTCAAGGATTTTATTTTAAAGCAAATTTTTGTTAAAGATTATTTATATCCAACTCTATAACTCTCTTATGGTTGGTCTTACAAAAGAAATGCAAATAACTATTTTGTAGGAAATTTTATCAGCTTTAATTTTAGTAAAAAGATAAAAATTGATAGAAGTAACTGTTTTCGAGATATAAGCAAGAAACTGTTACCTTAATTAAGCGCTTGCATATAAGCAAATTTAGTACTATTAGTATTATTATTATTAATGTTATTGTTATTAATATGACGACTAAAGACGACTCTGAAACCTTTAGTGACTTTAATGTCTTCTCCTTTTTCCTCTACTAAAGTGTTAGACACAATTAATTTAGTTTAATTTTAGTTTTTCAAACATTTTATTTTAAAGCAAGTTTTTGTTAAATATTATTTATATCCAACTCTATAACTCGCTTATGGTTGGTCCTACAAGAAAAATGAAAATAACTATTTTTTAGGAAATTTTATCAGCTTTAATCTTGAAAGAAAGATAAAAATTGATAGGTGTAACTGTTTTCGAGATATAAGCAAAAAACCAATAAGAAAACTGTAACTGTTACTGAACAAAAATTTAATTCAGTTTTCAATGTTTGAGATGAAGACAAAAATGCACCATTTAAAATCGACTCTGAAGACTTCAGTGACTTTTATGTCACCTCCTTTTTCTTCTAATAAAGTATTGGACTCATTAAATTAAGTGTATTTTAAATCACAAGACATTTTCTGTTAAAGCACTTTTTTTTTAAATATTAATTATTTTCAAACTTATATCTCGCTTATGGTTAGTCCTAGATAAAAAATGCAAATTACTATTTTGTAGGAAATTTTATCAGCTTTAATTTTAATAAAAAGATAAAAATTGATAGGAGTAACTGTTTTCGAGATATAAGCAAGAAACTAAAAAACTGTCACCTTAATTAAGCGTTTGCATACAAGCAAATTTAGTACTATCAGTATTATTATTATTAAGGTTATTGTTATTAGTATGACGATTAAAGACAACTCTGAAACCTTTAGTGACTTTTATGTCTTCTCCTTTTTCCTCTACTAAAGTGTTAAACACAATTAATTTAGTTTAATTTCAGTATTTCAAACATTTTATTTTAAAGCAAATTTTTGTTAAATATTATTTATATCCATCTTTATAATTCGCTTATACTTGGTCCTACAAGAAAAATGCAAATAACTATTTTGTTGGAAATTTTATCAGCTTTAATTTTAGTAAAAAGATAAAAATTGATAGGAGTAACTGTTTTCGAGATATAAGCAAGAAACCAAAAAACTGTCACCTTAATTAAGCGTTTGCATACAAGCAAATTTAGTACTATTAGTATTATTATTATTAATGTTATTGTTATTAGTATGACGATTAAAGACAACTCTGAAACCTTTAGTGACTTTTATGTCTTCTCCTTTTTCCTCTACTAAAGTGTTAAACACAATTAATTTAGTTTAATTTCAGTATTTCAAACATTTTATTTTAAAGCAAATTTTTGTTAAATATTATTTATATCCATCTTTATAACTCGCTTATACTTGGTCCTACAAGAAAAATGCAAATAACTATTTTGTAGGAAATTTTATCAGCTTTAATTTTAGTAAAAAGATAAAAATTGATAGGAGTAACTGTTTTCGAGATATAAGCAAGAAACCAAAAAACTGTTACCTTAATAAAGCGCTTGCATATAAGCAAATTTAGTACTATTAGTATTATTATTATTAATGTTATTGTTATTAATATGACGATTAAAAACGACTCTGAAGACTTTGGTGACTTTTACGTCTCCTCTTTTTCCTCTACTAAAGTGTTAGACCCAATTAATTTAGTTTAATTTCGGTTTTTCAAACATTTTATTTTAAAGCAAATTTTTGTTAAAGATTATTTATATCCAACTCTATAACTCGCTTATGGTTGGTCCTACAAAAAAAATGCATAAAACTATTTTGTAGGAAATTGTATCAGCTTTAATTTTGAAGGAAAGATAAAAATTTACAGGAGTAGCTGTTTTCGAGATATAAGCAAAAAACCAAAGTGAAAACTGTAACAGTTACTGAACAAAAATGTAATTCAGTTTTCAATGTTTGAGACGTAGACGAAAATGCAGCATTTAAAAACTACTCTGAAGACTTCAGTGACTTTTAAGTCACCTCCTTTTTTTTCTAATAAAGTATTGAATCCAATAAATTAAGTGTATTTTAAATCACAAGACATTTTTTGTTAAAGCACTTTTTTTTTAAATATTAATTATTTTCATACTTACATCTCGCTTATGGTTAGTCCTACATAAAAAATGCAAATAACTATTTTGTAGGAAATATTGTCAGCTTTAATTTTGACAAAAAGTTAAAAATTGATAGGAGAAACTGTTTTCGAGATA
This sequence comes from Tribolium castaneum, assembly GCF_031307605.1. NCBI lineage: Eukaryota > Metazoa > Arthropoda > Insecta > Coleoptera > Tenebrionidae > Tribolium > Tribolium castaneum. The sequence goes on from NC_087397.1 coordinate 18,684,738, forward strand.
TAAGCAAGAAACCAAAAAACTGTTACCTTAATTAAGCGTTTGCATATAAGCAAATTTAGTACTATTAGAATTAATATTATTAATGTTACTGTTATTAATATGACGACTAAAGACGACTCTGAAACATTTAGTGACTTTTATGTCTTCTCCTTTTTCCTCTACTAGAGTGTTAGACACAATTGATTTAGTTTAATTTCAGTTTTTCAAGGATTTTATTTTAAAGCAAATTTTTGTTAAAGATTATTTATATCCAACTCTATAACTCGCTTATGGTTGGTCCTACAAGAAAAATGCAAATAACTATTTTGTAGGAAGCTTTATCAGCTTTAATTTTAAAAAAAAGATAAAAATTGATAGGAGTAACTGTTTTCGAGATATAAGCAAAAAACCAATAAGAAAACTGTAACAGTTACTGAACAAAAATGTAATTCAGTTTTCAATGTTTGAGACGAAGACGAAAATGAAGCATTTACAAACGACTCTAAAGACTTTAGTGACCTTTCTGTCACCTATTTTTTCTTCTAATAAAGTATTGGACCCAATTAATTAAGTGTATTTTAAATCACAAGACATTTTCTGTTGAAGCACTTTTTTTTAAATTTTAATTATTTTCAAACTTATATCTCGCTTATGGTTAGTCCTACATGAAAAATGCAAATAACTATTTTGTAGGAAATTTTATCAGCTTTAATTTTAGTAAAAAGATAAAAATTGATAGGAGTAATTGTTTTCGAGATATAAGCAAAAAACCAAAGTGAAAACTGTTACAGATACTGAACAAAAATGTAATTCAGTTTTCAATGTTTGAGACGAAGACGAAAATGTAGCATTTAAAAACGACTCTGAAGACTTCAGTGACTTTTATGTCACCTCCTTTTTCTTCTAATAAAGTATTGGACCCAATAAATTAAGTGTATTTTAAATCACAAGACATTTTCTGTTAAAGCACTTTTTTTTAAATATTAATAATTTTTAAACTTATATCTCGCTTATGGTTAGTCTTACATGATAAATGCAAATAACTATTTTGTAGGAAATTTTATTAGCTCTAATTTTGAGAGAAAGATAAAAATTGAGAGGAGTAACTGTTTTCGAGATATAAGCAAAAAACCAATAAGAAAACTGTAACTGTTACTGATCAAAAATGTAATTCAGTTTTCAATGTTTGAGACGAAGACGAAAATGCAGCATTTAAAAACGACTCTGAAGACTTCAGCGACTTTTATGTCACCTTCTTTTTCTTCTAATAAAGTATTGGACCCAATAAATTAAGTGTATTTTAAATCACAAGATATTTTCTGTTAAAGCACTTTTTTTTAAATATTAATAATTTTCAAACTTATATCTCGCTTATGGTTAGTCTTACATGAAAAATGCAAATAACTATTTTGTAGGAAATTTTATCAGCTTTAATTTTAGTAAGAAGATAAAAATTGATATAAGTATCTGTTTTCGAGATATAAGCAAGAAACAAAAAAACTGTTACCTTAATTAAGTGTTTGCATACAAGCAAATTTAGTACTATTAGTATTATTATTATTAAGGTTATTGTTATTAGTATGACGATTAAAGACAACTCTGAAACCATTAGTGACTTTTATGTGTTCTCCTTTTTCCTCTACTAAAGTGTTAGACCCAATTAATTTAGTTTAATTTCGGATTTTCAAACATTTTATTTTAAAGCAAATTTTTGTTAAAGATTATTTATATCAAACTCTATAACTCGCTTATGGTTGGTCCTACAAAAAAAATGCTAAAACTATTTTGTAGGAAATTTTATCAGCTTTAATTTTTAAGGAAAGATAAAAATTTATAGAAGTAACTGTTTTCGAGATATAAGCAAAAAACCAAAGTGAAAACTGTAACAGTTACTGAACAAAAATGTAATTCAGTTTTCAATGTTTGAGACGTAGACGAAAATGCAGCATTTAAAAACGACTCTGAAGACTTCAGTGACTTTTAAGTCACCTCCTTTTTCTTCTAATAAAGTATTGGACCCAATAAATTAAGTGTATTTTAAATCACAAGACATTTTCTGTTAAAGCACTTTTTTTTTTAAATATTAATTATTTTCAAAATTATATCTCGCTTATGGTTAGTCCTACATAAAAAATGCAAATAACTATTTTGTAGGAAATTTTATCAGCTTTAATTTTAGTAAAAAGATAAAAATTGATAGGAGTAACTGTTTTCGAAATATAAGCAAGAAACTGTTACCTTAATTAAGCGCTTGCATATAAGCAAATTTAGTAATATTAGTATTATTATTATTAATGTTATTGTTATTAATATGACGACTAAAAACGACTCTCAAGACTTTGGTGACTTTTATGTCTTCTCCTTTTTCCTCTACTAAAGTGTTAGTCTTAATTAATTTAGTTTAGTTTCGGTTTTTCAAACATTTTATTTTAAAGCAAATTTTTGTTAAAGATTAATTATATCCAACTCTATAACGCGCTTATGGTTGGTCCTACAAGAAAAATGCAAATAACTATTTTGTAGGAAATTTTATCAGCTTGAATTTTAAAAAAAAGATAAAAATTGATAGGAGTAACTGTTTTCGAGATATAAGCAAAAAACCAATAAGAAAACTGTAACTGTTACTGAACAAAAATGTAATTCAGTTTTCAATGTTTGAGACGAAGACGAAAATGCATCATTTAAAAACGACTCTGAAGACTTCAGTGACTTTTATGTCACCTCCTTTTTCTTCTAATAAAGTATTGGACCCATAAAATTAAGTGTAATTTAAATCACAAGACATTTCCTGTTAAAGCACTTTTTTTTAAATATTAATTATTTTCAAACTTATATCTCGCTTATGGTTAGTCCTACATGAAAAATGCAAATAACTATTTTGTAGGAAATTTTATCAGCTTTAATTTTAGTTAAAAGATAAAAATTGATAGAAGTAACTGTTTTCGAGATATAAGCAAGAAACCAAAAAACTGTTACCTTAATTAAGCGTTTGCATATAAGCAAATTTAGTACTATTTGTATTATTATTATTAATGTTATTGTTATTAATATGAAGACCAAAAACGACTCTGAAGACTTTGGTGACTTTTATGTCTTCTCCTTTTTCCTATACTAAAGTGTTAGACTCAATTAATTTAGTTTAATTTAGGTTTTTCAAACATTTTATTTTAAAGCAAATTTTTGTTAAAGATTATTTATATCCAACTCTATAACTCGCTTATGGTTGGTCTTACAAAAGAAATGCAAATAACTATTTTGTAGGAAATTTTATCAGCTTTAATTTTGAAAGAAAGATAAAAATTGATAGGAGTAATTGTTTTCGAGATATAAGCAAAAAACCAAAGTGAAAACTGTTACAGTTACTGAACAAAAATGTAATTCAGTTTTCAATGTTTGAGACGAAGACGAAAATGCATCATTTAAAAACGATTCTGAAGACTTCAGTGACTTTTATGTCACCTCCTTTTTCTTCTAATAAAGTATTGGACCCAATAAATTAAGTGTATTTTAAATTACAAGACATTTTCTGTTAAAGCACTTTTTTTTTTAAATATTAATTATTTTCAAACTTATATCTCGCTTATGGTTAGCCCTACATGAAAAATGCAAATAACTATTTTGTAGGAAATTTTATCAGCTTTAATTTTAGTAAAAAAATAAAAATTGATAGAAGGAATTGTTTTCGAGATATAAGCAAGAAACTGTTACCTTAATTAAGCGCTTGCATATAAGCAAATTTAGTAATATTAGTATTATTATTATTAATGTTATTGTTATTAATATGACGACTAAAAACGACTCTCAAGACTTTGGTGACTTTTATGTCTTTTCTTTTTCCTCTACTAAAGTGTTAGTCTTAATTAATTTAGTTTAATTTCGGTTTTTCAAACATTTTATTTTAAAGCAAATTTTTGTTAAAGATTATTTATATCCAACTCTTTAACTCGCTTATGGTTGGTCCTACAAGAAAAATGCAAATAACTATTTTGTAGGAAATTTTATCAGCTTGAATTTTGAAAAAAAGATAAAAATTGATAGGAGTAACTGTTTTCGAGATATAAGCAAAAAACCAATAAGAAAACTGTAACTGTTACTGAACAAAAATGTAATTCAGTTTTCAATGTTTGAGACGTAGACAAAAATGCAGCATTTAAAAACGACTCTGAAGACTTCAGTGACTTTTAAGTCACCTCTTTTTTCTTCTAATAAAGTATTGGACCCAATAAATTAAGTGTATTTTAAATCACAAGACATTTTTTGTTAAAGCACTTTTTTTTTAAATATTGATTATTTTCAAACTTATATCTCGCTTATGGTTAGTCTTACATGAAAAATGCAAAAAACTATTTTGTAGGAAATTTTATCAGCTTTAATTTTAGTAAAAAGATAAAAATTGATAGGAGTAACTGTTTTCGAGATATAAGCAAGAAACCAAAAAACTGTCACCTTAATTAAGCGTTGGCATACAAGCAAATTTAGTACTATTAGTATTAATATTATTAATGTTATTGTTATTAGTATGACGATTAAAGACGTCTCTGAAACCTTTAGTGACTTTTATGTGTCCTCCTTTTTCCTCTACTAAAGTGTTAGACACAATTAATTTAGTTTAATTTCAGTATTTCAAACATTTTATTTTAAAGCAAATTTTTGTTAAATATTATTTATATCCATCTTTATAACTCGCTTATACTTGGTCCTACAAGAAAAATGCAAATAACTATTTTGTAGGAATATTTATCAGCTTTAATTTTGGTAAAAAGATAAAAATTGATAGGAGTAACTGTTTTCGAGATATAAGCAAGAAACCAAAAAACTGTTACCTTAATAAAGCGCTTGCATATAAGCAAATTTAGTACTATTAGTTTTATTATTATTAATGTTATTGTTATTAATATGACGACCAAAAACGACTCTGAAGACTTTGGTGACTTTTATGTTTTCTCCCTTTTCCTATACTAAAGTGTTAGACTCAATTAATTTAGTTTAATTTAGGTTTTTCAAACATTTTATTTTAAAGCAAATTTTTGTTAAATATTATTTATATCCATCTTTATAACTCGCTTATACTTGGTCCTACAAGAAAAATGCTAATAACTATTTTGTAGGAAATTTTATCAGCTTTAATTTTAGTAAAAAAATAAAAATTGATAGAAGTAACTGTGTTCGAGATATAAGCAAGAAACTGTTACCTTAATTAAGCGCTTGCATATAAGCAAATTTAGTAATATTAGTATTATTATTATTAATGTTATTGTTATTAATATGACGACTAAAAACAACTTTCGAGACTTTGGTAACTTTTATGTCTTCTCCTTTTTCTTCTACTAAAGTGTTAGTCATAATTAATTTAGTTTAATTTCGGTTTTTCAAACATTTTATTTTAAAGCAAATTTTTGTTAAAGATTATTTATATCTAACTCTATAACTCGCTTATGGTTGGTCCTACAAGAAAAATGCAAATAACTATTTTGTAGGAAATTTTATCAGCTTGAATTTTTAAAAAAAGATAAAAATTGATAGGAGTAACTGTTTTCGAGATATAAGCAAAAAACCAATAAGAAAACTGTAACTGTTACTGAACAAAAATGTAATTCAGTTTTCAATGTTTGAGACGTAGACGAAAATGCAGCATTTAAAAACGACTCTGAAGACTTCAGTGACTTTTAAGTCACCTCCTTTTTCTTCTAATAAAGTATTGGACCCAATAAATTAAGTGTATTTTAAATCACAAGACATTTTTTGTTAAAGCACTTTTTTTTAAATATTGATTATTTTCAAACTTATATCTCGCTTATGGTTAGTCCTACATGAAAAATGCAAAAACTATTTTGTAGGAAATTTTATCAGCTTTAATTTTAGTAAAAAGATAAAAATTGATAGGAGTAACTGTTTTCGAGATATAAGCAAGAAACCAAAAAACTGTCACCTTAATTAAGCGTTTGCATACAAGCAAATTTAGTACTATTAGTATTATTATTATTAATGTTGTTGTTATTAGTATGACGATTAAAGACGACTCTGAAACCTTTAGTGACTTTTATGTCTCCTCCTTTTTCCTCTACTAAAGTGTTAGACACAATTAATTTAGTTTAATTTCAGTATTTCAAACATTTTATTTTAAAGCAAATTTTTGTTAAATATTATTTATATCCATCTTTATAACTCGCTTATACTTGGTCCTACAAAAGAAATGCACATAACTATTTTGTAGGAAATTTTATCAGCTTTAATTTTGAAAGAAAGATAAAAATTGATAGGAGTAATTGTTTTCGAGATATAAGCAAAAAACCAAAGTGAAAACTGTTACAGTTACTAAACAAAAATGTAATTCAGTTTTCAATGTTTGAGACGAAGACGAAAATGCATCATTTAAAAACGACTCTGAAGACTTCAGTGACTTTTATGTCACCTCCTTTTTCTTCTAATAAAGTATTGGACCCAATAAATTAAGTGTATTTTAAATCACAAGACATTTTCTGTTAAAGCACTTTTTTTTTAAATATTAATTATTTTCAAACTTATATCTCGCTTATGGTTAGTCCTACATAAAAAATGCAAATAACTATTTTGTAGGAAATTTTATCAGCTTTAATTTTAGTAGAAAGATAAAAATTGATAGGAGTAACTGTTTTCGAAATATAAGCAAGAAACTGTTACCTCAATTAAGCGCTTGCATATAAGCAAATTTAGTAATATTAGTATTATTATTATTAATGTTATTGTTATTAATATGACGACTAAAAACGACTCTCAAGACTTTGGTGACTTTTATGTCTTCTCCTTTTTCCTCTACTAAAGTGTTAGTCTTAATTAATTTAGTTTAGTTTCGGTTTTTCAAACATTTTATTTTAAAGCAAATTTTTGTTAGATTATTTATATCCAACTCTATAACGCGCTTATGGTTGGTCCTACAAGAAAAATGCAAATAACTATTTTGTAGGAAATTTTATCAGCTTGAATATTGAAAAAAAAGATAAAAATTGATAGGAGTAACTGTTTTCGAGATATAAGCAAAAAACCAAATTGAAAACTGTAACAGTTACTGAACAAAAATGTAATTCAGTTTTCAATGTTTGAGACGTAGACGAAAATGCAGCATTTAAAAACCACTCTGAAGACTTCAGTGACTATTAAGTCACCTCCTTTTTCTTCTAATAAAGTATTGGACCCAATAAATTAAGTGTATTTTAAATCACAAGACATTTTTTGTTAAAGCACTTTTTTTTTAAATATTGATTATTTTCAAACTTATATCTCGCTTATGGTTAGTCCTACATGAAAAATGCAAAAAACTATTTTGTAGGAAATTTTATCAGCTTTAATTTTAGTAAAAAGATAAAAATTGATAGGAGTAACTGTTTTCGAGATATAAGCAAGAAACCAAAAAACTGTCACCTTAATTAAGCGTTTGCATTTAAGCAAATTTTGTACTATTAGTATTATTATTATTAATGTTATTGTTATTAATATGACGACTAAAGACAACTCTGAAGCATTTAGTGACTTTTATGTCTTCTCCTTTTTCCTCTACTAAAGTGTTAGACACAATTAATTTAGTTTAATTCCGGTTTTTCAAGCATTTTATTTTAAAGCAAATTTTTGTTAAATATTATTTATATCCAACTCTATAACTCGTTTATGCTTGGTCCTACAAGAAAAGTGCAAATAACTATTTTGTAGAAAATTTTATCAGCTTTAATTTTAGTAAAAAAATAAAAATTGATAGGAGTAACTGTTTTCGAGATATAAGCAAGAAACCAAAAAACTGTTACCTTAATAAAGCGCTTGCATATAAGCAAATTTAGTACTATTAGTATTATTATTATTAATGTTATTGTTATTAATATGACGACCAAAAACGACTCTGAAGACTTTGGTGCTTTTTATGTTTTCTCCTTTTTCCTATACTAAAGTGTTAGACTCAATTAATTTAGTTTAATTTAGGTTTTTCAAACATTTTATTTTAAAGCAAATTTTTGTTAAAGATTATTTATATCCAACTCTATAACTCGCTTATGGTTAGTCTGACAAAAGAAATGCACATAACTATTTTGTAGGAAATTTTATCAGCTTTAATTTTGAAAGAAAGATAAAAATTGATAGAAGTAATTGTTTTCGAGATATAAGCAAAAAACCAAAGTAAAAACTGTTACAGTTACTAAACAAAAATGTAATTCAGTTTTCAATGTTTGAGACGAAGACGAAAATGCAGCATTTAAAATCGACTCTGAAGACTTCAGTGACTTATATGTCACCTCCTTTTTCTTCTAATAAAGTATTGGACCTAATAAATTAAGTGTATTTTAAATCACAAAACATTTTCTGTTAAAGCACTTTTTTTTAAATATTAATTATTTTCAAACTTATATCTCGCTTATGGTTAGTCCTACATGAAAAATGCAAATAACTATTTTGTAGGAAATTTTATCAGCTTTAATTTTAGTAAAAAGATAAAAATTGATAGAAGTAACTGTTTTCGAGATATAAGCAAGAAACTGTTACCTTAATTAAGCGCTTGCATATAAGCAAATTTAGTACTATTAGTATTATTATTATTAATGTTATTGTTATTAATATGACGACTAAAGACGACTCTGAAACCATTAGTGACTTTTATGTCTTTTCATTTTGCCTCTACTAAAGTGTTAGACACAATTAATTTAGTTTAATTTTAGTTTTTCAAACATTTTATTTTAAAACAAGTTTTTGTTAAATATTATTTATATCCAACTCTATAACTCGCTTATGGTTGTCCTACAAGAAAAATGCAAATAACTATTTTGTAAGAAATTTTATCAGCTTTAATCTTGAAAGAAAGATAAAAATTGATAGGAGTAACTGTTTTCGAGATATAAGCAAGAAACCAATAAGAAAACTGTAACTGTTACTGAACAAAAATGTAATTCAGTTTTCAATGTTTGAGATGAAGACGAAAATGCAGCATTTAAAATCGACTCTGAAGACTTCAGTGACTTTTATGTCACCTCCTTTTTCTTCTAATAAAGTATTGGACTCATTAAATTAAGTGTATTTTAAATCACAAGACATTTTCTGTTAAAGCACTTTTTTTTAAATATTAATTATTTTCAAACTTATATCTCGCTTATGGTTAGTCCTACATAAAAAATGCAAATTACTATTTTGTAGGAAATTTTATCAGCTTTAATTTTAGTAAAACGATAAAAATTGATAGGAGTTACTGTTTTCGAGATATAAGCAAGAAACCAAAAAACTGTTACCTTAATTAAGCGTTTGCTTCTAAGCAAATTTTGTACTAAAAACAACTCTGAAGACTTTGGTGACTTTTATGTCTTCTCCTTTTTCCTCTACTAATGTGTTAGACCAAATTAATTTAGTTTAATATCGGATTTTCAAACATTTTATTTTAAAGCAAATTTTTGTTAAAGATTATTTATATCCAACTCTATAACTCGCTTATGGTTGGACCTACAAAAAAATGCAAATAACTATTTTGTAGAAAATTTTATCAGCTTTAATTCTGAAAAAAAGATAAAAATTGATAGGAGTAACTGTTTTCGAGATATAAGCAAGAAACCAAAAAACTGTTACTTTAATTAAGCGTTTGCATATAAGCAAATTTAGTACTATTAGTATTATTATTATTAATGTTATTGTTATTAATATGACGACTAAAGACGACTCTCAAACATTTAGTGACTTTTATGTCTTCTCCTTTTTCCTCTACTAAAGTGTTAGACACAATTAATTTAGTTTAATTCCCGTTTTTCAAGCATTTTATTGTAAAGCAAATTTTTGTTAAATATTATTTATATCCAACTCTATAACTCGTTTATACTTGGTCCTACAAGAAAAATGTAAATAACTATTTTGTTGGAAATTTTATCAGCTTTAATTTTGAAAGATAGATAAAAATTGATTGGAGTAATTGTTTTCGAGATATAAGCAAAAAACCAAAGTGAAAACTGTTACAGTTACTGAACAAAAATGTAATTCAGTTTTCAATGTTTGAGACGAAGACGAAAATGCAGCATTTAAAATCGACTCTGAAGACTTCAGCGACTTTTATGTCACCTCCTTTTTCTTCTAATAAAGTATTGGACCCAATAAATTAAGTGTATTTTAAATCACAAGGCATTTTCTGTTAAAGCACTTTTTTTTTAAATATTAATAATTTTTAAACTTATATCTCGCTTAAGGTTAGTCTTACATGAAAAATTCAAATAACTATTTTGTAGGAAATTTTATCAGCTTTAATGATTGTAAAAAAATAAAAATTGATATAAGTAACTGTTTTTGAGATATAAGCAAGAAACCAAAAAACTGTTACCTTAATTAAGCGTTTGCATGTAAGCAAATTTAGTACTAGTAGTATTATTATTATTAATGTTATTGTTATTAATATGACGATTAAAGACGACTCTGAAACCTTTAGTGACTTTTATGTCTTCTCCTTTTTCCTCTACTAAAGTGTTAGACACAATTAATTTAGTTTAATTTTAGTTTTTCAAACATTTTATTTTAAAGCAAGTTTTTGTTAAATATTATTTATATCCAACTCTATAACTCGCTTATGGTTGGTCCTACAAGAAAAATGCAAATAACTATTTTGTAGGAAATTTTATCAGCTTTAATTTTAAAAAAAAGATAAAAATTGATAGGAGTAACTGTTTTCGAGATATAAGCAAAAAACCAATATGAAAACTGTAACTGTTACTGAACAAAAATGTAATTCAGTTTTCAATGTTTGAGACGAAGACGAAAATGCAGCATTTAAAATCGACTCTGAAGACTTCAGTGACTTATATGTCACCTCCTTTTTCTTCTAATAAAGTATTGTACCTAATAAATTAAGTGTATTTTAAATCACTAAACATTTTCTGTTAAATCACTTTTTTTTAAATATTAATTATTTTCAAACTTATATCTCGCTTATGGTTAGTCCTACATGAAAAATGCAAATAACTATTTTGTAGGAAATTTTATCAGCTTTAATTTTAGTAAAAAGATAAAAATTGATAGAAGTAACTGTTTTCGAGATATAAGCAAGAAACTGTTACCTTAATTAAGCGCTAGCATATAAGCAAATTTAGTACTATTAGTATTATTATTATTCATGTTATTGTTATTAATATGACGGCTAAAGACGACTCTGAAACCTTTAGTGACTTTAATGTCTTCTCCTTTTTCCTCAACTAAAGTGTTAGACACAATTAATTTAGTTTAATTTTTGTTTTTCAAACATTTTATTTTAAAGCAAGTTTTTGTTAAATATTATTTATATCCAACTCTATAACTCGCTTATGGTTGGTCCTACAAGAAAAATGCAAATAACTATTTTTTAGGAAATTTTATCAGCTTTAATCTTGAAAGAAAGATAAAAATTGATAGGAGTAACTGTTTTCGAGATATAAGCAAAAAACCAATAAAAAAACTGTAACTGTTACTGAACAAAAATGTAACTCAGTTTTCAATGTTTGAGATGAAGACGAAAATGCACCATTTAAAATCGACTCTGAAAACTTCAGTGACTTTTATGTCACCTCCTTTTTCTTCTAATAAAGTATTGGACTCATTAAATTAAGTGTATTTTAAATCACAAGACATTTTCTGTTAAAGAACTTTTTTTTTAAATATTATTTATTTTCAAACTTATATCTCGCTTATGGTTAGTCCTACATAAAAAATGCAAATTACTATTTTGTAGGAAATTTTATCAGCTTTAATTTTAGTAAAAAGATAAAAATTGATAGGAGTAACTGTTTTCGAGATATAAGCAAGAAACCAAAAAACTGTTACCTTAATTAAGCGTTTGCTTATAAGCAAATTTAGTACTAAAAACAACTCTGAAGATTTTGGTGACTTTTATGTCTTCTCCTTTTTCCTCTACTAAAGTGTTAGACACAATTAATTTAGTTTAATTCCGGTTTTTCAAGCATTTTATTTTAAAGCAAATTTTTGTTAAATATTATTTATATCCCACTCTATAACTCGTTTATGCTTGGTCCTACAAGAAAAATGTAAATAACTATTTTGTAGGAAATTTTATCAGCTTTAATTTTGGAAAAAAGATAAAATTTGATAGGAGTAACTGTTTTCGAGATATAAGCAAAAAACCAATAAGAAAACTGTAACTGTTCCTGAACAAAAATGTAATTCAGTTTTCAATGTTTGAGACGAAGACGAAAATGCAGCATTTAAAAACGACTCTGAAGACTTCAGTGATTTTATGTCACCTCCTTTTTCTTCTAATAAAGTATTGGACCCAATAAATTAAGTGTATTTTAAATCACAAGACATTTTCTGTTAAAGCACTTTTTTTAAATATTAATTATTTTCAAACTTATATTTCGCTTATGGTTAGTCCTACATGAAAAAAGCAAATAACTATTTTGTAGGAAATTTTATCAGCTTTAATTTTAGTAAAAAGATAAAAATTGATCGGAGTAACTGTTTTCGAGATATAAGCAAGAAACCAAAAAACTGTTACCTTAATTAAGCGCTTGCATATAAGCAAATTTAGTACTAAAAACAACTCTGAAGATTTTGGTGACTTTTATGTCATCTCCTTTTTCCTCTACTAAAGTGTTAGACACAATTAATTTAGTGTAATATCGGTTTTTCAAACATTTTATTTTAAAGCAAATTTTTGTTAAAAATTATTTATATCCAACTCTATAACTCGCTTATGGTTGGTCCTACAAGAAAAATGCAAATAACTATTTTGTGGGAAATTTTATCAGCTTTAATTTTGATAGAAAGATAAAAATTGATAGGAGTAATTGTTTTCTAGATATAAGCAAAAAACCAAAGTGAAAACTGTTACAGTTACTGAACAAAAATGTAATTCAGTTTTCAATGTTTGAGACGAAGACAAAAATGCAGCATTTAAATCGACTCTGAAGACTTCAGTGACTTATATGTCACCACCTTTTTCTTCTAATAAAGTATTAAACCTAATAAATTAAGTGTATTTTAAATCACAAGACATTTTCTGTTAAAGCACTTTTTTTTTAAATATTAATAATTTTTAAAGTTATATCTCGCTTATGGTTAGTCCTACATGAAAAATGCAAATAACTATTTTGTAGGAAATTTTATCAGCTTTAATTTTAGTAATAAGATAAAAATTGATAGAAGTAACTGTTTTCGAGATATAAGCAAGAAACTGTTACCTTAATTAAGCGCTTGCATATAAGCAAATTTAGTACTATTAGTATTATTATTATTAATGTTATTGTTATTAATATGACGACTAAAAACGACTCTCAAGACTTTGGTGACTTTTATGTCTTCTCCTTTTTCCTCCACTAAAGTGTTAGTCTTAATTAATTTAGTTTAATTTCGGTTTTTCAAACATTTTATTTTAAAGCAAATTTTTGTTAAAGATTATTTATATCCAACTCCATAACTCGCTTATGGTTGGTCCTACAAAAAAAATGCAAATAACTATTTTGTAGGAAATTTTATCAGCTTTAATTTTGAAAAAAAAAGATAAAAATTGATAAGAGTAACTGTTTTCGAGATATAAGCAAGAAACCAAAAAACTGTTACCTTAATTAAGCGCTTGCATATATATATGACGACTAAAAACCACTCTCAAGACTTTGGTGACTTTTATGTCACCTCCTTTTTCTTCTAATAAAGTATTGGACCCATTAAATTAAGTGTATTTTAATCACAAGACATTTTCTGTTAAAGCACTTTTTTTTTAAATTTTAATTATTTTCAAACTTATATCTCGCTTATGGTTAGTCTTACATGAAAAATGCAAATAACTATTTTGTAGGAAATTTTATCAGCTTTAATTTTAGCAAAAAGATAAAAATTGATAGGAGTAACTGTTTTCGAGATATAAGCAAGAAACCAAAAAACTGTTACCTTAATTAAGCGTTTGCATATAAGCAAATTTAGTACTATTAGTATTATTATTATTAATGTTATTGTTATTAATATGACGACTAAAGACGACTCTGAAACCTTTAGTGACTTCTATGTCTTTTTCTTTTTCCTCTACTAAAGTGTTCGACACAATTAAATTAGTTTAATTTCAGTTTTTCAAACATTTTATTTTAAAGCAAATTTTTGTTAAATATTATTTATATCCAACTCTATAACTCGCTTATGGTTGGTCCTACAAGAAACATGCAAATAACTATTTTGTAAGAAATTTTATCAGCTTGAATTTTGAAAGAAAGATAAAATTTGATAGGTGTAACTGTTTTCGAGATATAAGCAAAAAACCAATAAGAAAACTGTAACTGTTACTGAACAAAAATGTAATTCAGTTTTCAATGTTTGAGACGATGACAAAAATGCAGCATTTAAAAACGACTCTAAAGACTTCAGTGACTTTTATGTCACCTCCTTTTTCTTCTAATAAAGTATTGGACCCAATAAATTAAGTGTATTTTAAATCACAAGACATTTCCTGTTAAAGCACTTTTGTTTTAAATATTAATTATTTTCAAACTTATATCTCGCTTATGGTTAGTCCTACATGAAAAATGCAAATAACTATTTTGTAGAAAATTTTATCAGCTTTAATTTTAGTAAAAAGATAAAAATTGATAGGAGTAACTGTTTTCGAGATATAAGCAAGAAACTGTTACCTTAATTAAGCGCTTGCATATAAGCAAATTTAGTACTATTAGTATTATTATTATTAATGTTATTGTTATTAATATGACGACTAAAAACGACTCTCAAGACTTTGGTGACTTTTATGTCTTCCCCTTTTTCCTCCACTAAAGTGTTAGTCTTAATTAATTTAGTTTAATTTCGGTTTTTCAAACATTTTATTTCAAAGCAAATTTTTGTTAAAGATTATTTATATCCAACTCTATAACTCGCTTATGGTTGGTCCTACAAGAAAAATGCAACTAGCTATTTTGTAGGAAATTTTATCAGCTTTAATCCTAAAAAAAGATAAAAAATGATAGGAGTAACTGTTTTCGAGATATAAGCAAGAAACTGTTACCTTAATTAAGCGCTTGCATATAAGCAAATTTAGTACTATTAGTGTTATTATTATTAATGTTATTGTTATTAATATGACGACTAAAAACGACTCTCAAGACTTTGGTGACTTTTATGTCTTCCCCTTTTTCCTCCACTGAAGTGTTAGTCTTAATTAATTTAGTTTAATTTCGGTTTTTCAAACATTTTATTTTAAAGCAAATTTTTGTTAAAGATTATTTATATCCAACTCTATAACTCGCTTATGGTTGGTCCTACAAGAAAAATGCAAGTAGCTATTTTGTAGGAAATTTTATCAGCTTTAATCCTAAAAAAAAGATAAAAATTGATAGAAGTAACTGTTTTCGAGATATAAGCAAAAAACCAATAAGAAAACTGTAACTGCTACTGAACAAAAATGTAATTCAGTTTTCAATTTTTGAGACGAAGACGAAAATGCAGCATTTAAAATCGACTCTGAAGACTTCAGTGACTTTTATGTCACCTCCTTTTTCTTCTAATAAAGTATTGGACCCATTAAATTAAGTGTATTTTAAATCACAAGACATTTTCTGTTAAAGCACTTTTTTTTTAAATATTAATTATTATCAAACTTATTTTTCGCTTATGGTTAGTCCTACATAAAAAATGCAAATTACTATTTTGTAGGAAATTTTATCAGCTTTAATTTTAGTAAAAAGATAAAAATTGATAGGAGTAACTGTTTTCGAGATATAAGCAAGAAACCAAAAAACTGTTATCTTAATTAAGCGCTTGCATATAAGCGAATTTAGTATTAAAAACAACTCTGAAGACTTTGGTGAATTTTATATCTTCTCCTTTTTCCTATACTAAAGTGTTAGACCCAATTAATTTAGTTTAATATCGGTTTTTCAAACATTTTATTTTATGCAAATTTTTGTTAAAGATTATTTATATCCAACTCTATAACTCGCTTATGGTTGGTCCTACAAAAAAATGTAAATAACTAGATTGTAGGAAATTTTATCAGCTTTAATTTTGAAAAAAAGATAAAAATTGATAGGAGTAACTGTTTTCGAGATATAAGCAAGAAACCAAAAAACTGTTATCTTAATTAAGCGCTTGCATATAAGCAAATTTAGTATTAAAAACAACTCTGAAGACTTTAGTGACTTTTATGTCTTCTCCTTTTTCCTCTACTAAAGTGTTAGACCCAATTAATTTAGTTTAATATCGGTTTTTCAAACATTTTATTTTAAGCAAATTTTTGTTAAAGATTATTTATATCCAACTCTATAACTCGCTTATGGTTGGTCCTACAAAAAAATGTAAATAACTAGTTTGTAGGAAATTTTATCAGCTTTAATTTTGAAAAAAAGATAAAAATTGATAGGAGTAACTGTTTTCGAGATATAAGCAAGAAACCAAAAAACTGTTACCTTAATTAAACGTTTGCATATAAGCAAATTTAGTACTATTAGTATTATTATTATTAATGTTATTGTTATTAATATGACGACTAAAGACGACTCTGAAACATTTAGTGACTTTTATGTCTTCTCCTTTTTCCTCTACTAAAGTGTTAGACACAATTAATTTAGTTTAATTCCGGTTTTTCCAGCATTTTATTTTAAAGCAAATTTTTGTTAAATATTATTTATATCCAACTCTATAACTCGTTTATGCTTGGTCCTACAAGAAAAATGTAAATAACTATTTTGTTGGAAATTTTATCAGCTTTAATTTTGGAAGAAAGATAAAATTTGATAGGAGTAACTGTTTTCGAGATATAAGCAAATAACCAATAAGAAAACTGTGACTGTTACTGAACAAAAATGTAATCCAGTTTTCAATGTTTGAGACGAAGACGAAAATGCAGCATTTAAAAACGACTCTGAAGACTTCAGTGACTTTTATGTCACCTCCATTTTCTTCTAATGAAGTATTGGACCCAATAAATTAAGTGTATTTTAAATCACAAGACATTTTCTGTTAAAGCACTTTTTTTTTAAATATTAATTATTTTCAAACTTATATCTCGCTTATGGTTAGTCCTACATGAAAAATGCAAATAACTATTTTGTAGGAAATTTTATCAGCTTTAATTTTAGTAAAAAGATAAAAATTGATAGGAGTAACTATTTTCGAGATATTCGCAAGAAACCAAAAAACTGTTACCTTAATTAAGCGTTTGCATATAAGCAAATTTAGTACTATTAGTATTATTATTATTAATGTTATTGTTTTTAATATGACGATTAAAAACGACTCTGAAGACTTTGGGGACTTTTACGTCTACTCCTTTTTCCTCTACTAAAGTGTTAGACACAATTAATTTAGTTTAATTTCGGTTTTTCAAACATTTTATTTTAAAGCAAATTTTTGTTAAAGATTATTTATATCCAACTCTATAACTCGCTTATGGTTGATCTTACAAAAGAAATGCAAATAACTATTTTGTAGAAAATTTTATCAGCTTTAATTTTAATGAAAAGATAAAAATTTATAGAAGTAACTGTTTTCGAGATATAAGCAAAAAACCAAAGTGAAAACTGTAACAGTTACTGAACAAAAATGTAATTCAGTTTTCAATGTTTGAGACGTAGACGAAAATGCAGCATTTAAAAACGACTATGAAGACTTCAGTGACTTTTAAGTCACCTCCTTTTTCTTCTAATAAAGTATTGGACCCAATAAATTAAGTGTATTTTAAATCACAAGACATTTTTTGTTAAAGCACTTTTTTTTTAAATATTGATTATTTTCAAACTTATATCTCGCTTATGGTTAGTCCTACATGAAAAATGCAAAAAATTATTTTGTAGGAAATTTTATCAGCTTTAATTTTAGTGAAAATATAAAAATTGATAGGAGCAACTGTTTTCGAGATATAAGCAAGAAACCAAAAAACTGTCACCTTAATTAAGCGTTTGCATACAAGCAAATTTTGTACTATTAGTATTATTATTATTAAAGTTATTGTTATTAGTATGACGATTAAAGACGACTCTGAAACCTTTAGTGACTTTTATGTGTTCTCCTTTTTTCTCTACTAAAGTGTTAGACCCAATTAATTTAGTTTAATTTCGGTTTTTCAAACATTTTATTTTAAAGCAAATTTTTGTTAAAGATTATTTATATCCAACTCTATAACTCGCTTATGGTTGGTCCTACAAGAAAAATGCAAATAACTATTTTGTAGGAAATTTTATCAGCTTGAATTTTGAAAAAAAAAAGATAAAAATTGATAGGAGTAACTGTTTTCGAGATATAAGCAAAAAACCAATAAGAAAACTGTAACTGTTACTGAACAAAAATGTAATTCAGTTTTCAATGTTTGAGACAAAGACGAAAATGCAGCATTTAAAATCGACTCTGAAGACTTCAGTGACTTTTATGTCACCTCCTTTTTCTTCTAATAAAGTATTGGACCCATTAAATTAAGTGTATTTTAAATCACAAGACATTTTCGGTTAAAGCACTTTTTTTTTAAATATTAATTATTTTCAAACTTACATCTCGCTTATGGTTAGTCCTACATAAAAAATGCAAATTACCATTTTGTAGGAAATTTTATCAGCTTTAATTTTAGTAAAAAGATAAAAATTAATAGGAGTAACTGTTTTCGAGATATAAGCAAGAAACCAAAAAACTGTCACCTTAATTAAGCGTTTGCATACAAGCAAATTTAGTACTATTAGTATTATTATTATTAATGTTATTGTTATTAGTATGACGATTAAAGACAACTCTGCAACCTTTAGTGACTTTTATGTCTTCTCCTTTTTCCTCTACTAAAGTGTTAAACACAATTAATTTAGTTTAATTTCAGTATTTCAAACATTTTATTTTAAAGCAAATTTTTGTTAAATATTATTTATATCCATCTTTATAACTCGCTTATACTTGGTCCTACAAGAAAATTGCAAATAACTATTTTGTAGGAAATTTTATCAGCTTTAATTTTAGTAAAAAGATAAAAATTGCTAGGAGTAACTGTTTTCGAGATATAAGCAAGAAACCAAAAAACTGTTACCTTAATAAAGCGCTTGCATATAAGCAAATTTAGTACTATTACTATTATTATTATTAATGTTATTGTTATTAATATGACGACTAAAAACGACTCTCAAGACTTTGGTGACTTTTATGTCTTCTCCTTTTTCCTATACTAAAGTGTTAGACTCAATTAATTTAGTTTAATTTCGGTTTTTCAAACATTTTATTTTAAAGCAAATTTTTGTTAAAGATTATTTATATCCAACTCTATAACTCGCTTATGGTTGGTCCTACAAGAAAAATGCAAATAACTATTTTGTAGGAAATTTTATCAGCTTTAATTTTAGTAATAAGATAAAAATTGATAGGAGTAACTGTTTTCGAGATATAAGCAAGAAACCAAAAAACTGTAACCTTAATTAAGCGCTTGCATATAAGCAAATTTAGTACTAAAAACCACTCTGAAGACTTTGGTGACTTTTGTCTTCTCCTTTTTCCTCTACTAAAGTGTTAGACCCAATTAATTTGGTTTAATATCGGTTTTTCAAACATTTTATTTTAAAGAAAATTTTTGTTAAAGATTATTTATATCCAACTCTACAACTCGCTTATGGTTGGTCCTACAGAAAAATGCAAACAACTATTTTGTAGAAAATTTTATCAGCTTTAATTTTGAAAAAGAGATAAAAATTGATAGGAGTAACTGTTTTCGAGATATAAGCAAGAAACCAAAAAACTGTTACCATAATTAAGCGTTTGCATATAAGCAAATTTAGTACTATTAGTATTATTATTATTAATGTTATTGTTATTAATATGGCGACTAAAGACGACTCTGAAACATTTAGTGACTTTTATGTCTTCTCCTTTTTCCTCTACTAAAGTGTTAGACACAATTAATTTAGTTTAATTCCGGTTTTTCAAGAATTTTATTTTAAAGCAAATTTTTGTTAAATATTATTTATATCCAACTCTATAACTCGTTTATGCTTGGTCCTACAAGAAAAATGCAAATAACTATTTTGTTGGAAATTTTATCAGCTTTAATTTTGGAAGAATGATAAAATTTGATAGGAGTAACTGTTTTCGAGATATAAGCAAAAAATCAATAAGAAAACTGTAACTGTTACTGAACAAAAATGTAATTCAGTTTTCAATGTTTGAGACGAAGACGAAAATGCAGCATTTTCTGTCACCTCCTTTTTCTTCTAATTAAGTATTGGACCCAATAAATTAAGTGTATTTTAAATCACAACACATTTTCTGTTAAAACACATTTTTTTTTAATTATTAATTATTTTCAAACTTATATCTCGCTTATGGTTAGTTCTACATGAAAAATGCAAATAACTATTTTGTAGGAAATTTTATCACCTTTAATTTTGGTGAAAAGTTAAAAATTGATAGAAGTAACTGTTTTCGAGATATAAGCAAAAAACAAAAAAACTGTTACCTTAATTAAGCGCTTGCATATAAGCAAATTTAGTACTACTAGTATTGTTATTATAAATGTTATTGTTATTAATATGACGACTAAAGACAACTCTAAGACTTTAGTGACTTTTATGTCTCCTCCTTTTTCTTTTACTAAAGTGTTAGACACAATTAATTTAGTTTAATTTCAGTTTTTCAAACATTTTATTTTAAAGCAAATTTTTGTTAAATATTAAAAACTATAAAATGGCTTAGATTGCCTAAAAACACAGATCACACATGATCTTTTGCATAGAAATGAGAAAACGCTCATCTAACATAAAATAAGCTTCATTTTTGCTTAGAAAACTAAGCTTACTTTTATTACTACTATTAGTATTATTATTATTATTATTATTATTACTATTATTTTTATTATTATTACTATTATTATTATTATTATTATTATTATTATTATTATTAATATTATTATTATTAAAAACCGATTATAACTTTTGTATAGTAAATGTTTTTACACCAGTTTTAAAATGAGTTATTAATTTTAGACAATTTCTTGCCTAAAAACACAGATCACAGATGATCTCTTGCAAAGAAATGAGAAAACGCTCATATAACACAAAATAAGCTTCATTTTTGCTTAGAAAACTAAGCTTACTTTTATTACTACTATTATTATTATTTTTATTATTATTATTATTACTATTATTTTTATTATTATTACTATTATTATTATTATTATTATTATTATTATTATTAATATTATTATTATTAAAAACCGATTATAACTTTTGTATAGTAAATGTTTTTATACCAGTTTTAAAATGAGTTATTAATTTTAGACAATTTCTTGCCTAAAAACACAGATCACAGATGATCTCTTGCATAGAAATGAGAAAACGCTCATATAACACAAAATAAGCTTCATTTTTGCTTAGAAAACTAAGCTTACTTTTATTACTACTATTATTATTATCTTTATTATTATTATTATTACTATTATTTTTATTATTATTACTATTATTATTATTATTATTATTATTATTATTATTAATATTATTATTATTAAAAACCGATTATAACTTTTGTATAGTAAATGTTTTTACACCAGTTTTAAAATGAGTTATTAATTTTAGACAATTTCTTGCCTAAAAACACAGATCACAGATGATTTCTTGCATAGAAATGAGAAAACGCTCATATAACACAAAATAAGCTTCATTTTTGCTTAGAAAAACTAAGCTTTAATTTAGAAAGAAATTCATTATTGTAAGTATTATTATTATTATTATTTACTACTATTATTATTATTATTATTATTATTATTATTATTATTATTATTATTATTATTATTATTATTATTATTATTATTACTATTATTATTATTATTATTATTGTTAATATTATTATTATTATTATTATTAAAAACCGATTATAACTTTTGTATAGTAAATGTTTTTATACCAGTTTTAAAATGAGTGATTTATTTTAGACAATTTCTTGCCTAAAAACTATAAAATGGCTTAGATTGCCTAAAAACACAGATCACACATGATCTTTTGCATAGAAATGAGAAAACGCTCATGTAACACACAAAATAAGCTTCATTTTTCCTTATTAAAAGTATTAACATTATTATTACTTTTGTTACTATTACTATTATTATTATTATTATTATTATTATTATTATTATTGTTATTATTATTATTATTAAAAAATTATATTAAACAGACAGAAAACGTCGTATTCTGACACAAAAAAACGAATTACGTTATAGACTTGACGAGAACGGCGTATCTCGGACTCTTATAGGACTCTTATAGGGTCAAAAAGTATCAGTTTGAATTAAAACAAATTATTTTTGTTGACTCTCAGTCTGAATTGTTTATCAGTTCAAACAAAAACGGCTTATTTTAGACGATCTTTTGCTTTGAACAAGAAAACTTATATCGAACAGACTAAAAACGTATTAATCTGGCATAAAAGAGCAATTTATGTATCACTTTGGATAAAGGCAGCTAATCCTATTCGTTTCATTGCTTAAAATAGACAAAATTGTTAATAAATCTAACAAAAACGCTGTATTCTAGCACAAAATACTAATTACATTATAGTTTCGACGAGAATAGCTTATTTGGAATGATTCTATGCTTCCAAACGAGTAAATTTTTATTAAACAGATGCCAAACATCATGTTTTGTCCTATAAAGACATTTTATATTGCTGTTTGTATTAAAACAAAATATTTTCGTTGATTCTTTGTTCGAAGCAGCAAACCTAACATTAAAGAATTTGAAAACTTTGTATTCGGACACAAACCACCGAATTTTGTATCAGTTTAGACAAAATCGGTTGATTTTCGACAATATTTTGCTTTGAACAAGAAAACTTATATCAAACTGACTAAAAACGTCTTATTTTAGCACAAAACA
>NC_087397.1:18712500-18715000 GCF_031307605.1 Tribolium castaneum
TGTCTTCTCCTTTTTCCTATACTAAAGTGTTAGACTCAATTAATTTAGTTTAATTTCGGTTTTTCAAACATTTTATTTTAAAGCAAATTTTTGTTAAAGATTATTTATATCCAACTCTATAACTCGCTTATGGTTGGTCTTACAAAAGAAATGCAAATAACTATTTTGTAGGAAATTTTATCAGCTTTAATTTAAAAAAAAAATAAAAATTGATAAAAGTAATTGTTTTCGAGATATAAGCAAAAAACCAAAGTGAAACCTGTAACAGTTACTGAACAAAAATGTAATTCAGTTTTCAATGTTTGAGACGTAGACGAAAATGCAGCATTTAAAAACGACTCTGAAGATTTCAGTGACTTTTAAGCCACCTCCTTTTTCTTCTAATAAAGTATTGGACCCAATAAATTAAGTGTATTTTAAACCACAAGACATTTTTTGTTAAAGCACTTTTTTTTAAATATTGATTATTTTCAAACTTATATCTCGCTTATGGTTAGTCCTACATGAAAAATGCAAATAACTATTTTGTAGGAAATTTTTTCAGCTTTAATTTTAGTAAAAAGATAAAATTTGATAGGAGTAACTGTTTTCGAGATATAAGCAAGAAACCAAAAAACTGTTACCTTAATTAAGCGCTTGCAGATAAGCAAATTTAGTACTAGAAACAACTCTGAAGACTTTGGTGACTTTTATGTCTTCTCCTTTTTCCTCTACTAAAGTGTTAGACCCAATTAATTTGGTTTAATATCGGTTTTTCAAACATTTTATTTTAAAGCAAATTTTTGTTAAAGATTATTTATATCCAACTCTATAACTCGCTTATGGTTGGTCCTACAAAAAAATGCAAATAACTATTTTGTAGGAAATTTTATCAGCTTTAATTTTGAAAAAGAGATAAAAATTGATAGGAGTAACTGTTTTCGAGATATAAGCAAGAAACCAAAAAACTGTTACCATAATTAAGCGTTTGCATATAAGCAAATTTAGTACTATTAGTATTATTATTATTAATGTTATTGTTATTAATATGACGACTAAAGACGACTCTGAAACATTTAGTGACTTTTATGTCTTCTCCTTTTTCCTCTACTAAAGTGTTAGACACAATTAATTTAGTTTAATTCTGGTTTTTCAAACATTTTATTTTAAAGCAAATTTTTGTTAAATATTATTTATATCCAACTCTATAACTCGTTTATGCTTAGTTCTACAAGAAAAATGTAAATAACTATTTTGTTGGAAATTTTATCAGCTTTAATTTTGGAAAAATGATATAATTTGATAGGAGTAACTGTTTTCGAGATATAAGCAAAAAATCAATAAGAAAACTGTAACTGTTACTGAACAAAAATGTAATTCAATTTTCAATGTTTGAGACGAAGACGAAATTGCAGCATTTACTGTCACCTCCTTTTTCTTCTAATTAAGTATTGAACCCAATAAATTAAGTGTATTTTAAATCACAAGACA
Source organism: Tribolium castaneum (assembly GCF_031307605.1). Taxonomy (NCBI): domain Eukaryota; kingdom Metazoa; phylum Arthropoda; class Insecta; order Coleoptera; family Tenebrionidae; genus Tribolium; species Tribolium castaneum. Next base: position 18,713,971 of record NC_087397.1, read on the forward strand.
TTTTCTGTTAAAACACATTTTTTTTTAATAATTAATTATTTTCAAACTTATATCTCGCTTATGGTTAGTCCCACATAAAAAATGCAAATAACTATTTTGTAGGAAATTTTATCAGCTTTAATTTTGAAAAAGAGATAAAAATTGATAGGAGTAACTGTTTTCGAGATATAAGCAAGAAACCAAAAAACTGTTACCATAATTAAGCGTTTGCATATAAGCAAATTTAGTACTATTAGTATTATTATTATTAATGTTATTGTTATTAATATGACGACTAAAGACGACTCTGAAACATTTAGTGACTTTTATGTCTTCTCCTTTTTCCTCTACTAAAGTGTTAGACACAATTAATTTAGTTTAATTCCGGTTTTTCAAACATTTTATTTTAAAGCAAATTTTTGTTAAATATTATTTATATCCAACTCTATAACTCGTTTATGCTTAGTCCTACAAGAAAAATGTAAATAACTATTTTGTTGGAAATTTTATCAGCTTTAATTTTGGTAAAATGATATAATTTGATAGGAGTAACTGTTTTCGAGATATAAGCAAGAAACCAAGAAACTGTTACCTTAATTAAGCGTTTGCATATAAGCAAATTTAGTACTATTAGTATTATTATTATTAATGTTATTGTTATTATTATGACGACTAAAGACGACTCTGAAACCTTTAGTGACTTTTGTGTCTTCTCCGTTTTCCTCTACTAAAGTGTTAGACACAATTAATTTAGTTTAATTTCGGTTTTTCAAACATTTTATTTTAAAGCAAATTTTTGTTAAATATTATTTATATCCAACTCTATAACTTGCCTATGCTTGTTTCTACAAGAAAAATGTAAATAACTATATTAGTGTTTTCGAGATATAAGCAAAAAACCAATAAGAAAACTATAACTGTTACTGAACAAAAATGTAATTCAGTTTTCAATGTTTGAGACGAAGACGAAAATGCAGCATTTACAAACGACTCTAAAAACTTCAGTGACCTTTCTGTCACCTCCTTTTTCTTCTAATAAAGTATTGGACCC
>NC_087397.1:18720000-18740000 GCF_031307605.1 Tribolium castaneum
TTCCTCTATTCTAAGTAAAGGAGTAATCAGGATAAATTGCTTTTATCTAGAGTAATATATAATTTGCAGTTTTCAGTCAGAATAAGACGTTTTTAATCTTTTTAATGTAATTTTTTGTAATCAAAACAAAGGATCGTCTAAAGTAAGCAGTTTTTGTTCAGACTGAAACGTAATTCGAATTTCTGTGCCTGAATAAGGGGTTTTCAGTTACTTTGATGTAAGGTTGCTTGTTTGTAACAATGAATTAACGAAAATAATTGGTTTTTATCCAAACTGTGGCATGAATCGTTTTTAAAAGGCGAAATAAAATGTTTTTCCTCTGTTCAGTGAAAGTTTACTCGTTTCAAAGCATAGAACCGTTTGAAATTAACAGCTCTCGTTAAGATTATAAAGCAAATCTTTTGTTTTGTGCTAAAATAAGACGTTTTTAGTCAGTTTGATATAAGTTTTCTTGTTCAAAGCAAAATATTGTCGAAAATCAACCGTTTTTGTCTAAACTGATACAAAATTCGGTGGTTTGTGTCCGAATACAAAGTTTTCAGATTCTTAAATGTTAGGTTTGCTGCTTCTAACAAAGGATCAACGAAAATATTTTGTTTTAATACAAACTGCAATATAAAATGTCTTTATAGAACAAAACATGATGTTTGGCATCTGTTTAATAAAAATTTACTCGTTTGGAAGCATAGAATCATTCCAAATAAGCTATTCTCGTCGAAACTATAATGTAATTAGTATTTTGTGCTAGAATACAGCGTTTTTGTTAGATTTATTAACGATTTTGTCTATTTTAAGCAATGAAACGAATAGGATTAGCTGCCTTTATCCAAAGTGATACATAAATTGCTCTTTTATGCCAGATTAATACGTTTTTAGTCTGTTCGATATAAGTTTTCTTGTTCAATGCAAAAGATCGGCTAAAATAAGCCGTTTTTGTTTGAACTGATGAACAATTCAGACTGAGAGTCAACAAAAATAATTTGTTTTAATCCAAACTGATACTTTTTGACCCTATAAGAGTCCTATAAGAGTCCGAGATACGCCGTTCTCGTCAAGTCTATAACGTAATTCGTTTTTTTGTGTCTGAATACGACGTTTTCTGTCTGTTTAATATAAGTTTTTAATAATAATAATACTAATAACAATGATAATAATAATAATAATAATAATAAAAATAATAGTAATAATAATAATAATAGTAATAATAATAATAATAATAATAATAATAATAATAATAAAAATAATAATAAAAATAATAATAGTAATAAAAGTAAGCTTAGTTTTCTAAGCAAAAATGAAGCTTATTTTGTGTGTTATATGAGCGTTTTCTCATTTCTATGCAAGAAATCATCTGTGATGTGTTTTTAGGCAAGAAATTGTCTAAAATTAATAACTCATTTTAAAACTGGTATAAAAACATTTACTATGCAAAAGTTAATAATAATAATAATAATAATAATAATAATAATAATAATAATAATAATAGTAATAATAATAATAATATTAATAATAATAATAATAAAAATAATAATAGTAATAAAAGTAAGCTTAGTTTTCTAAGCAAAAATGAAGCTTATTTTGTGTGTTATATGAGCGTTTTCTCATTTCTATGCAAGAAATCATCTGTGATGTGTTTTTAGGCAAGAAATTGTCTAAAATTAATAACTCATTTTAAAACTGGTATAAAAAAACATTTACTATGCAAAAGTTAATAATAATAATAATAATAATAATAATAATAATAATAATAATAATAATAATAATAATAATAATAGTAATAATAATAATAATATTAATAATAATAATAATAATAATAATAATATTAATAGTAATAAAGGTAAGCTTAGTTTTCCAAGCAAAAATGAAGCTTATTTTGTGTGTTATATGAGCGTTTTCTCATTTCTATGCAAGAGATCATCTGTGATGTGTTTTTAAGCAAGAAATTGAATAAAATTAATAACTCATTTTAAAACTGGTATAAAAACATTTACTATACAAAAGTTATAATCGGTTTTTAATAATAATAATATTAATAATAATAATAATAATAATAATAATAGTAATAATAATAATAAAAATAATAGTAATAATAATAATAATAATAATAAAAATAATAATAATAATAGTAGTAATAAAAGTAAGCTTAGTTTTCTAAGCAAAAATAAAGCTTATTTTGTGTTATATGAGCGTTTTCTCATTTCTATTCAAGAGATCATCTGTGATCTGTGTTTTTAGAAAAGAAATTGTCTAAAATTAATAACTCATTTTAAAACTGGTATAAAAACATTTACTATACAAAAGTTATAATCGGTTTTTAATAATAATAATATTAATAATAATAATAACAATAATAACAATAATAGTAATAATAATAATAATAATAATAGTAATAATAATAATAATATTAAAATAATAATAATGGTAGTAATAAAAGTAAGCTTAGTTTTCTAAGCAAAAATAAAGCTTATTTTGTATTATATGAGCCTTTTCTCATTTTTATGCAAAAGATCATGTGTGATCTGTGTTTTTAAGCAATCTAAGCCATTTTATAGTTTTTAATATTTAACTAAAATTTGCTTTAAAATAAAATGTTTGAAAAACTAAAATTAAACTAAATTAATTGTGTCTAACACTTTAGTAGAGGAAAAAGGAGGAGACATAAAAGTCACTAAAGTCTTAAATGTAATTCAGTTTTCAATGTTTGAGACGAAGACGAAAATGCAGCATTTACAAACGACTCTAAAGGCTTCAGTGACCTTTCTGTCACCTCTTTTTTCTTCAAATAGATTATTGGACCCAATAAATTAAGTGTATTTTAAATCACAAGACATTTTCTGTTGAAGCACTTTTTTTTAAATTGTAATTATTTTCAAACTTATATCTCGCTTATGGTTAGCCCTACATGAAAAATGCAAATAACTATTTTGTAGGAAATTTTATCAGCCTTAATTTTAGTAAAAAAATAAAAATTGATAGGAGTAACTGCTTTCGAGATATAAGCAAGAATCCAAAAAACTGTTACCTTAATTAAGCGTTTGCATATAAGCAAATTTAGTACTATTAGTATTATTATTATCAATGTTATTGTTATTAATATGACGACTAAAGGCGATTCTGAAGACTTTAGTGACTTTTATATCTCCTCCTTTTTTCTCTACTAAAGTGTTAGACACAATTAATTTAGTTTAATTTCGGTGTTTTATATATTTTATTTTAAAGCAAATTTTTGTTAAAGATTATATATATCCAACTCTATAAGTCGCTTATGGTTGGTTTTACAAAAGAAATGCAAATAACTATTTTGTAGGAAATTTTATCAGCTTTAATTTTGAAAGAAAGATAAAAATTGATAGGAGTAATTGTTTTCGAGATATAAGCAAGAAACCAAAAAACTGTTACCTTAATTAAGCGTTTGCATATAAGCAAATTTAGTACTATTAGTATTATTATTATTAATGTTATTGTTATTAATATGACGACTAAAGACGACTCTGAAACCTTTAGTTACTTTTATGTCTTCTCCTTTTTCCTCTACTAAAGTGTTAGACACAATTAATTTAGTTTAATTTCGGTTTTTCAAACATTTTTTTTAAAGCAAATTTTTGTTAAATAATATTTATATCCAACTCTATAACTTGCTTATGCTTGTTTCTACAAGAAAAATGTAAATAACTATTTTAGTGTTTTCGAGATATAAGCAAAAACCCAAAGTGAAAACTGTAACAGTTACTGAACAAAAATGTAATTCAGTTTTCAATGTTTGAGACGAAGACGAAAATGCAGCATTTAAAAACGACTCGGAAGACTTTAGTGACTTTTATGTCACCTAGACATTTTCTGTTAAAGCACTTTTTTTTAAATATTAATTATTTTCAAACTTATATTTCGCTTATGATTAGTCAAATTTATAGGAGTAACTGTTTTCGAGCTATAAGCAAGAAACCAAAAAACTGTTACCTGAATGAAGCGTTTGCATGTAAGCAAATTTAGTACTATTAGTTTTATTATTATTAATGTTATTGTTGTTAATATGACGACTAAAAACGATTCTGAAGACTTTGGTGACTTTTATGTCTTTTTCTTTTTCCTCTACTAAAGTGTTAGACACAATTAATTTAGTTTAATTTCAGTTTTTCAAACATTTTATTTTAAAGCAAGTTTTTGTTAAATATTATTTATATCCAACTCTATAACTCGCTTATGGTTGGTCCTACAAGAAAAATGCAAATAACTATTTTGTAGGAAATTTTATCAGCTTTAATTTTGAAAGAAAGATAAAAACTGATAGGAGTAATTGTTTTCGAGATATAAGCAAAAAACCAAAGTGAAAACTGTTACCGTTTCAGAACCAAAATGTAATTCAGTTTTCAATGTTTGAGACGAAGACGAAAATGCAGCATTTAAAATCGACTCTGAAGACTTCAGTGACTTTTATGTCACCTCGTTTTTCTTCTAATAAAGTACTGGACACAATAAATTAAGTGTATTTTAAATCACAAGACATTTTTTGTTAAAGCACATTTTTTTTTAATTATTAATTAGTTTCAAACTTATATCTCGCTTATGGTTAGTCTGAAACTGACTCTGAAGACTATGGTGACTTTTATGTCTTTTCCTTTTTTCTCTACTAAAGTGTTGGACACAATTAATTTAGTTTAATTTCAGTTTTTCAAATATTTTATTTTAAAGCAAATTTTTGTTAAATATTATTTAAATCCAACTCTATAACTCGCTTATGGTTGGTCCTACAAGAAAAATGCAAATAACGATTTTGTAGGAAATTTTATCGGCTTTAATTTTGAAAGAAAGATAAAAATTGATAGGAGTAACTGTTTTCGAGATATAAGCAAAAAACCAAAGTGAAAACTGTTACAGTTACTGAACAAAAATGTAATTCAGTTTTCAATGTTTGAGACGAAGACGAAAATGCAGCATTTAAAAACGACTCGGAAGACTTCAGTGACTTTTATGTCACCTAGTTTTTCTTCTAATAAAGTATTGGACCCAAAAAATTAAGTGTATTTTAAATCACAAGACATTTTCTGTTAAAGCACTTTTTTTTAAATATTAATTATTTTCAAACTTATATTTCGCTTATGATTAGTCAAATTTATAGGAGTAACTGTTTTCGAGCTATAAGCAAGAAACCAAAAAACTGTTACCTGAATGAAGCGTTTGCATGTAAGCAAATTTAGTACTATTAGTTTTATTATTATTAATGTTATTGTTGTTAATATGACGACTAAAAACGATTTTGAAGACTTTGGTGACTTTTATGTCTTTTTCTTTTTCCTCTACTAATGTGTTAGACACAATTAATTTAGTTTAATTTCAGTTTTTCAAACATTTTATTTTAAAGCAAGTTTTTGTTAAATATTATTTATATCCAACTCTATAACTCGCTTATGGTTGGTCCTACAAGAAAAATGCAAATAACTATTTTGTAGGAAATTTTATCAGCTTTAATTTTGAAAGAAAGATAAAAACTGATAGGAGTAATTGTTTTCGAGATATAAGCAAAAAACCAAAGTGAAAACTGTTACTGTTTCAGAACCAAAATGTAATTCAGTTTTCAATGTTTGAGACGAAGACGAAAATGCAGCATTTAAAATCGACTCTGAAGACTTCAGTGACTTTTATGTCACCTCGTTTTTCTTCTAATAAAGTACTGGACCCAATAAATTAAGTGTATTTTAAATCACAAGACATTTTTTGTTAAAGCACATTTTTTTTTAATTATTAATTATTTTCAAACTTATATCTCGCTTATGGTTAGTCTGAAACTGACTCTGAAGACTTTGGTGACTTTTATGTCTTTTCCTTTTTTCTCTACTAAAGTGTTGGACACAATTAATTTAGTTTAATTTCAGTTTTTCAAATATTTTATTTTAAAGCAAATTTTTGTTAAATATTATTTAAATCCAACTCTATAACTCGCTTATGGTTGGTCCTACAAGAAAAATGCAAATAACGATTTTGTAGGAAATTTTATCAGCTTTAATTTTGAAAAAAAGATAAAAATTGATAGGAGTAACAGTTTTTGAGATATAAGCAAAAAACCAATAAGAAAACTGTAACTGCTACTGAACAAAAATGTAATTTAGTTTTCAATGTTTGAGACGAAGACGGAAATGCAGCATTTAAAATCGACTCTGAAGACTTCAGTGACTTTTATGTCACCTCTTTTTTCATCTAATAAAGTATTGGACCCAATAAATTAAGTGTATTTTAAATCACAAGACATTTTCTGTTAAAGCACTTTTTTTTTAAATATTCATTATTTTCAAACTTATATCTCGCTTATGGTTAGTCCTACATAAAAAATGCAAATTACTATTTTGTAGGAAATTTTATCAGCTTTAATTTTAGTAAAATGATAAAAATTGATAGGAGTAACTGTTTTCAAGATATAAGCAAGAAACCAAAAAACTGTTACCTTAATTAAGCGCTTGCATATAAGCAAATTTAGTACTAAAAACAACTCTGAAGACTTTGGTGACTTTTATGTCTTCTCCTTTTTTCTCTACTAAAGTGTTAGACCCAATTAATTTAGTTTAATATCGGTTTTTCAAACATTTTATTTTAAAGCAAATTTTTGTTAAAGATTATTTATATCCAACTCTATAACTCGCTTATGGTTGGTCCTACAAAAAAATGCAAATAACTATTTTGTAGGAAATTTTATCAGCTTTAATTTTGAAAGAAAGATAAAAATTGATAGGAGTAATTGTTTTCGAGATATAAGCAAAAAACCAAAGTGAAAACTGTTACAGTTACTGAACAAAAATGTAATTCAGTTTTCAATGTTTGAGACGAAGACGAAAATGCATCATTTAAAAACGACTCTGAAGACTTCAGTGACTTTTATGTCACCTCCTTTTTCTTCTAATAAACTATTGGACCCATAAAATTAAGTGTATTTTAAATCACAAGACATTTCCTGTTAAAGCACTTTTTTTTAAATATTAATTATTTTCAAACTTATATCTCGCTTATGGTTAGTCCTACATGAAAAATGCAAATAACTATTTTGTAGGAAATTTTATCAGCTTTAATTTTAGTTAAAAGATAAAAATTGATAGAAGTAACTGTTTTCGAGATATAAGCAAGAAACCAAAAAACTGTTACCTTAATTAAGCGTTTGCATATAAGCAAATTTAGTACTATTTGTATTATTATTATTAATGTTATTGTTATTAATATGACGACCAAAAACGACTCTGAAGGCTTTGGTGACTTTTATGTCTTCTCCTTTTTCCTATACTAAAGTGTTAGACTCAATTAATTTAGTTTAATTTAGGTTTTTCAAACATTTTATTTTAAACCAAATTTTTGTTAAAGATTATTTATATCCAACTCTATAACTCGCTTATGGTTGGTTCTACAAAAAAATGCAAATAACTATTTTGTAGGAAATTTTATCAGCTTTAATTTTGAAAGAAAGATAAAAATTGATAGGAGTAATTGTTTTCGAGATATAAGCAAAAAACCAAAGTGAAAACTGTTACAGTTACTGAACAAAAATGTAATTCAGTTTTCAATGTTTGAGACGAAGACGAAAATGCATCATTTAAAAACGACTCTGAAGACTTCAGTGACTTTTATGTCACCTCCTTTTTCTTCTAATAAACTATTGGACCCATAAAATTAAGTGTATTTTAAATCACAAGACATTTCCTGTTAAAGCACTTTTTTTTTAAATATTAATTATTTTCAAACTTATATCTCGCTTATGGTTAGTCCTACATGAAAAATGCAAATAACTATTTTGTAGGAAATTTTATCAGCTTTAATTTTAGTTAAAAGATAAAAATTGATAGAAGTAACTGTTTTCGAGATATAAGCAAGAAACCAAAAAACTGTTACCTTAATTAAGCGCTTGCATATAAGCAAATTTAGTAATATTAGTATTATTATTATTAATGTTATTGTTATTAATATGACGACTAAAAACGACTCTCAAGACTTTGGTGACTTTTATGTCTTTTCTTTTTCCTCTACTAAAGTGTTAGTCTTAATTAATTTAGTTTAATTTCGGTTTTTCAAACATTTTATTTTAAAGCAAATTTTTGTTAAAGATTATTTATATCCAACTCTATAACTCGCTTATGGTTGGTCCTACAAGAAAAATGCAAATAACTATTTTGTAGGAAATTTTATCAGCTTGAATTTTGAAAAAAAGATAAAAATTGATAGGAGTAACTGTTTTCGAGATATAAGCAAAAAACCAATAAGAAAACTGTAACTGTTACTGAACAAAAATGTAATTCATTTTTCAATGTTTGAGACGTAGACGAAAATGCAGCATTTAAAAACGACTCTGAAGACTTCAGTGACTTTTAAGTCACCTCCATTTTCTTCTAATAAAGTATTGGACCCAATAAATTAAGTGTATTTTAAATCACAAGACATTTTTTGTTAAAGCACTTTTTTTTTAAATATTGATTATTTTCAAACTTATATCTCGCTTATGGTTAGTCTTACATGAAAAATGCAAATAACTATTTTGTAGGAAATTTTATCAGCTTTAATTTTAGTAAAAAGATAAAAATTGATAGGAGTAACTGTTTTCGAGATATAAGCAAGAAACCAAAAAACTGTCACCTTAATTAAGCGTTGGCATACAAGCAAATTTAGTACTATTAGTATTAATATTATTAATGTTATTGTTATTAGTATGACGATTAAAGACGTCTCTGAAACCTTTAGTGACTTTTATGTGTCCTCCTTTTTCCTCTACTAAAGTGTTAGACACAATTAATTTAGTTTAATTTCAGTATTTCAAACATTTTATTTTAAAGCAAATTTTTGTTAAATATTATTTATATCCATCTTTATAACTCGCTTATACTTGGTCCTACAAGAAAAATGCAAATAACTATTTTGTAGGAAATTTTATCAGCTTTAATTTTAGTAAAAAGATAAAAATTGATAGGAGTAACTGTTTTCGAGATATAAGCAAGAAACCAAAAAACTGTTACCTTAATAAAGCGCTTGCATATAAGCAAATTTAGTACTATTAGTTTTATTATTATTAATGTTATTGTTATTAATATGACGACCAAAAACGACTCTGAAGACTTTGGTGACTTTTATGTTTTCTCCCTTTTCCTATACTAAAGTGTTAGACTCAATTAATTTAGTTTAATTTAGGTTTTTCAAACATTTTATTTTAAAGCAAATTTTTGTTAAATATTATTTATATCCATCTTTATAACTCGCTTATACTTGGTCCTACAAGAAAAATGCAAATAACTATTTTGTAGGAATTTTTATCAGTTTTAATTTTAGTAAAAAAATAAAAATTGATAGAAGTAACTGTTTTCGAGATATAAGCAAGAAACTGTTACCTTAATTAAGCGCTTGCATATAAGCAAATTTAGTAATATTAGTATTATTATTATTAATGTTATTGTTATTAATATGACGACTAAAAACGACTTTCGAGACTTTGGTGACTTTTATGTCTTCTCCTTTTTCTTCTACTAAAGTGTTAGTCTTAATTAATTTAGTTTAATTTCGGTTTTTCAAACATTTTATTTTAAAGCAAATTTTTGTTAAAGATTATTTATATCTAACTCTATAACTCGCTTATGGTTGGTCCTACAAGAAAAATGCAAATAACTATTTTGTAGGAAATTTTATCAGCTTGAATTTTTAAAAAAAGATAAAAATTGATAGGAGTAACTGTTTTCGAGATATAAGCAAAAAACCAATAAGAAAACTGTAACTGTTACTGAACAAAAATGTAATTCAGTTTTCAATGTTTGAGACGTAGACGAAAATGCAGCATTTAAAAACGACTCTGAAGACTTCAGTGACTTTTAAGTCACCTCCTTTTTCTTCTAATAAAGTATTGGACCCAATAAATTAAGTGTATTTTAAATCACAAGACATTTTTTGTTAAAGCACTTTTTTTTAAATATTGATTATTTTCAAACTTATATCTCGCTTATGGTTAGTCCTACATGAAAAATGCAAAACTATATTGTAGGAAATTTTATCAGCTTTAATTTTGAAAAAAAGATAAAAATTGATAGGAGTAATTGTTTTCGAGATATAAGCAAAAAACCAAAGTGAAAACTGTTACAGTTACTGAACAAAAATGTAATTCAGTTTTCAATGTTTGAGACGAAGACGAAAATGCATCATTTAAAAACGGCTCTGAAGACTTCAGTGACTTTTATGTCACCTCCTTTTTCTTCTAATAAAGTATTGGACCCAATAAATTAAGTGTATTTTAAATTACAAGACATTTTCTGTTAAAGCACTTTTTTTTTAAATATTAATTATTTTCAAACTTATATCTCGCTTATGGTTAGCCCTACATGAAAAATGCAAATAACTATTTTGTAGGAAATTTTATCAGCTTTAATTTTAGTAAAAAAATAAAAATTGATAGAAGGAATTGTTTTCGAGATATAAGCAAGAAACTGTTACCTTAATTAAGCGTTTGCATATAAGCAAATTTAGTAATATTAGTATTATTATTATTAATGTTATTGTTATTAATATGACGACTAAAAACGACTCTCAAGACTTTGGTGACTTTTATGTCTTTTCTTTTCCCTCTACTAAAGTGTTAGTCTTAATTAATTTAGTTTAATTTCGGTTTTTCAAACATTTTATTTTAAAGCAAATTTTTGTTAAAGATTATTTATATCCAACTCTATAACTCGCTTATGGTTGGTCCTACAAGAAAAATGCAAATAACTATTTTGTAGGAAATTTTATCAGCTTGAATTTTGAAAAAAAGATAAAAATTGATAGGAGTAACTGTTTTCGAGATATAAGCAAAAAACCAATAAGAAAACTGTAACTGTTACTGAACAAAAATGTAATTCAGTTTTCAATGTTTGAGACGTAGACAAAAATGCAGCATTTAAAAACGACTCTGAAGACTTCAGTGACTTTTAAGTCACCTCCTTCTTCTTCTAATAAAGTATTGGACTCAATAAATTAAGTGTATTTTAAATCACAAGACATTTTTTGTTAAAGCACTTTTTTTTTAAATATTGATTATTTTCAAACTTATATCTCGCTTATGGTTAGTCTTACATGAAAAATGCAAAAAACTATTTTGTAGGAAATTTTATCAGCATTAATTTTAGTAAAAAGATAAAAATTGATAGGAGTAACTGTTTTCGAGATATAAGCAAGAAACCAAAAAACTGTCACCTTAATTAAGCGTTGGCATACAAGCAAATTTAGTACTATTAGTATTATTATTATTAATGTTATTGTTATTAATATGACGACTAAAGACGACTCTCAAACATTTAGTGACTTTTATGTCTTCTCCTTTTTCCTCTACTAAAGTGTTAGACACAATTAATTTAGTTTAATTCCCGTTTTTCAAGCATTTTATTGTAAAGCAAATTTTTGTTAAATATTATTTATATCCAATTCTATAACTCGTTTATACTTGGTCCTACAAGAAAAATGTAAATAACTATTTTGTTGGAAATTTTATCAGCTTTAATTTTGAAAGATAGATAAAAATTGATTGGAGTAATTGTTTTCGAGATATAAGCAAAAAACCAAAGTGAAAACTGTTACAGTTACTGAACAAAAATGTAATTCAGTTTTCAATGTTTGAAACGAAGACGAAAATGCAGCATTTAAAATCGACTCTGAAGACTTCAGCGACTTTTATGTCACCTCCTTTTTCTTCTAATAAAGTATTGGACCCAATAAATTAAGTGTATTTTAAATCACAAGGCATTTCTGTTAAAGCACTTTTTTTTTAAATATTAATAATTTTTAAACTTATATCTCGCTTATGGTTAGTCTTACATGAAAAATTCAAATAACTATTTTGTAGGAAATTTTATCAGCTTTAATGTTTGTAAAAAAATAAAAATTGATATAAGTAACTGTTTTTGAGATATAAGCCAGAAACCAAAAAACTGTTACCTTAATTAAGCGTTTGCATGTAAGCAAATTTAAAACTATTAGTATTATTATTATTAATGTTATTGTTATTAATATGACGATTAAAGACGACTCTGAAACCTTTAGTGACTTTTATGTCTTCTCCTTTTTCCTCTACTAAAGTGTTAGACACAATTAATTTAGTTTAATTTTAGTTTTTCAAACATTTTATTTTAAAGCAAGTTTTTGTTAAATATTATTTATATCCAACTCTATAACTCGCTTATGGTTGGTCCTACAAGAAAAATGCAAATAACTATTTTGTAGGAAATTTTATCAGCTTTAATTTTAAAAGAAAGATAAAATATGATAGGAGTAACTGTTTTCGAGATATAAGCAAAAAACCAATATGAAAACTGTAACTGTTACTGAACAAAAATGTAATTCAGTTTTCAATGTTTGAGACGAAGACGAAAATGCAGCATTTAAAATCGACTCTGAAGACTTCAGTGACTTATATGTCACCTCCTTTTTCTTCTAATAAAGTATTGGACTTAATAAATTAAGTATATTTTAAATCACTAAATATTTTCTGTTAAAGCACTTTTTTTTAAATATTAATTATTTTCAAACTTATATCTCGCTTATGGTTAGTCCTACATGAAAAATGCAAATAACTATTTTGTAAGAAATTTTATCAGCTTTAATTTTAGTAAAAAGATAAAAATTGATAGAAGTAACTGTTTTCGAGATATAAGCAAGAAACTGTTACCTTAATTAAGCGCTTGCATATAAGCAAATTTAGTACTATTAGTATTATTATTATTAATGTTATTGTTATTAATATGACGACTAAAGACGACTCTGAAACCTTTAGTGACTTTAATGTCTTCTCCTTTTTCCTCAACTAAAGTGTTAGACACAATTAATTTAGTTTAATTTTAGTTTTTCAAACATTTTATTTTAATGCTAATTTTTGTTAAATATTATTTATATCCCACTCTATAACTCGTTTATGCTTGGTCCTACAAGAAAAATGTAAATAACTATTTTGTAGGAAATTTTATCAGCTTTAATTTTGGAAAAAAGATAAAATTTGATAGGAGTAACTGTTTTCGAGATATAAGCAAAAAACCAATAAGAAAACTGAAACTGTTCCTGAACAAAAATGTAATTCAGTTTTCAATGTTTGAGACGAAGACGAAAATGCAGCATTTAAAAACGACTCTGAAGACTTCAGTGATTTTATGTCACCTCCTTTTTCTTCTAATAAAGTATTGGACCCAATAAATTAAGTGTATTTTAAATCACAAGACATTTTCTGTTAAAGCACTTTTTTTAAATATTAATTATTTTCAAACTTATATTTCGCTTATGGTTAGTCCTACATGAAAAATGCAAATAACTATTTTGTAGGAAATTTTATCAGCTTTAATTTTAGTAAAAAGATAAAAATTGATAGGAGTAACTGTTTTCGAGATATAAGCAAGAAACCAAAAAACTGTTACCTTAATTAAGCGCTTGCATATAAGCAAATTTAGTACTAAAAACAACTCTGAAGATTTTGGTGACTTTTATGTCATCTCCTTTTTCCTCTACTAAAGTGTTAGACCCAATTAATTTAGTGTAATATCGGTTTTTCAAACATTTTATTTTAAAACAAATTTTTGTTAAAGAATATTTATATTCAACTCTATAACTCGCTTATGGTTTGTCCTACAAAAAAATGCAAATACCTATTTTGTGGGAAATTTTATCAGCTTTAATTTCGAAAAAAAGGTAAAAATTGATAGGAGTAACTGTTTTCGAGATATAAGCAAGAAACCAAAAAACTGTTACCTTAATTAAGCGTTTGCATATAAGCAAATTTAGTACTATTAGTATTATTATTATTAATGTTATTGTTATTAATATGATGACTAAAGACGACTCTGAAACATTTAGTGACTTTTATGTCTTCTCCTTTTTCCTCTACTAAAGTGGAAGACACAATTAATTTAGTTTAATTCCGGTTTTTCAAGCATTTTATTTTAAAGCAAATTTTTGTTAAATATTATTTATATCCAACTCTATAACTCGTTTATACTTGGTCCTACAAGAAAAATGTAAATAACTATTTTGTTGGAAATTTTATCAGCTTTAATTTTGGAAGAAAGATAAAATTTGATAGGAGTAACTGTTTTCAAGATATAAGCAAAAAACAAATAAGAAAACTGTAACTGTTACTGAACAAAAATGTAATTCAGTTTTCAACGTTTGAGACAAAGACGAAAATGCAGCATTTAAAATCGACTCTGAAGACTTCAGTGACTTTTATGTCACCTCCTTTTTCTTCTAATAAAGTATTAGACCCAATAAATTAAGTGTATTTTAAATCACAAGACATTTTCTGTTAAAGCACTTTTTTTTTAAATATTAATTATTTTCAAACTTATATCTCGCTTATGGTTAGTCCTACATGAAAAATGCAAATAACTATTTTGTAGGAAATTTTATCAGCTTTAATTTTAGTAAAAAAATAAAAATTGATAGGAGTAACTGTTTTCGAGATATAAGCAAGAAACCAAAAAACTGTTACCTTAATTAAGCGTTTGCATATAAGAAAATTTAGTACTATTAGTATTATTATTATTAATGTTATTGTTATTAATATGACGATTAAAAACGACTCTGAAGACTTTGGTGACTTTTACGTCGCCTCCTTTTTCCTCTACTAATGTGTTCGACCCAATTAATTTAGTTTAATTTCGGTTTTTCAAACATTTTATTTTAAAGCAAATTTTTGTTAAAGATTATTTATATCCAACTCTATAACTCGCTTATGGTTGGTCCTACAAAAAAAATGTAAATAACTATTTTGTTGGAAATTTTATCAGCTTTAATTTTGGAAAAAAGATAAAATAATTTGATAGGAGTAACTGTTTTCGAGATATAAGCAAAAAACCAATAAGAAAACTGTAACTGTTCCTGAACAAAATGTAATTCAGTTTTCAATGTTTGAGACGAAGACGAAAATGCAGCATTTAAAAACGACTCTGAAGACTTCTTAATGCAAGCGCTTAATTAAGGTAACAGTTTTTTGGTTTCTTGCTTATATTTCAAAAACAGTTACTCCTAGCAATTTTTATCTTTTTACCAAATTAAAGCTGATAAAATTTCCTACAAAATAGTTATTTGCATTTTTCATGTAGGACTATACATAAGCGAGATATAAGTTTGAAAATAATTAATATTTAAAAAAAAAGTGCTTTAACAAAAAATGGCTTGTGATTTAAAATACACTTAATTTATTGGGTCCAATACTTTATTAGAAGAAAAAAGAGGTGACATATAAGTCACTGAAGTCTTCAGAGTCGATTTTAAATCCTGCATTTTTGTCTTCGTCTCAAACATTGAGAACTGAATTACATTTTTGTTCAGTAACTGTAACAGTTTTCACTTTGGTTTTTTGCTTATATCTCGAAAACAGTTGCTCCTATCAATTTTTATCTTTTTTTCAAAATTTAAGCTGATAAAATTTCCTACAAAATAGATAATTGCATTTCTTTTGTAGGACCAACAATAAGCGAGTTATAGAGTTAGATATAAATAATCTTTAGCAAAAATTTGCTTTAAAATAAAATGTTTGAAAAACCGAAATTAAACTAAATTAATTGGGTCTAACACTTTAGTGGAGGAAAAAGAAAAAGACATAAAAGCAACCAAAGTCTTCAGAGTCAGTTTCAGACTAACCATAAGCGAGATATAAGTTTGAAAATAATTAATAATTAAAAAAAAATGTGCTTTAACGGAAAATGTCTTGTGATTTAAAATTCACTTAATTTATTGGGTCCAATACTTTAGTAGAAGAAAAAGTAGGTGACAGAAAGGTCACTGAAGTTTTTAGAGTCGTTTGTAAATGCTGCATTTTCGTCTTCGTCTCAAACATTGAAAACTGAATTACATTTTTGTTCAGTAACTGTAAAAGTTTTCACTTTGGTTTTTTGCTTATATCTTGAAAACATTTACTCTTATCAATTTTTATCTTTCTTTCAAAGTTAATGCTGATAAAATTTTCTACAAAATAGTTAAATGCATTTCTTTTGTGGGACCAACCGTAAGCGAGTTATAGAGTTAGATATAAATATTTAACAAAAATTTGCTTTAAAATAAAATGTTTGAAAAACTGAAATTAAACTAAATTAATTGTGTCTAACACTTTAGTAGAGGAAAAAGGAGGAGACATAAAAGTCAATAAAGTCTTAGAGTTGTCTTTAGTTGTCACATTAATAACAATAACATTAATAATAACAATACTAGTAGTACTAAATTTGTTTATATGCAAGCGCTTAATTAAGGTAACAGTTTTTTTGTTTTTTGATTATATCTCGAAAACAGTTACTCCTATCAATTTTTACCTTTTCACCAAAATTAAAGCTGATAAAATTTCCTACAAAATAGTTATTTGCATTTTTCATGTAGAGCTAACCATAAACGAGATATAAGTTTGAACATAATTAATAATTAAAAAAAAATGTGCTTTAACAGAAAATGTTTTGTGATTTAAAATACACTTAATTTATTGGATCCAATACTTAATTAGAAGAAAAAGGAGGTGACAGTAAATGCTGCATTTTCGTCTTCGTCTCAAACATTGAAAACTAAATCACATTTTTGTTCAGTAACTTACAGTTTTCACTTTGGTTTTTTGCGTATATCTCGAAAACAGTTACTCCTATCAATTTTTATCTTTTATTCAAAATTAAAGCTGATAAAATTTCCTACAAAATAGTTATTTGCATTTTTCTTGTAGGACCAACCATAAGCGAGTTATAGAGTTGGATATAAATAATATTTAACAAAAATTTGCTTTAAAATAAAATGTTTGAAAAACTGAAATTAAACTAAATTAATTGTGTCTAACACTTTAGTAGTGGAAAAAGGAGAAGACATAAGTCACTGAAGTTTTTA
This sequence comes from Tribolium castaneum, assembly GCF_031307605.1. Taxonomy (NCBI): domain Eukaryota; kingdom Metazoa; phylum Arthropoda; class Insecta; order Coleoptera; family Tenebrionidae; genus Tribolium; species Tribolium castaneum. Next base: position 18,736,825 of record NC_087397.1, read on the forward strand.
GAGTCTTCGACGACAGTTACTGAACAAAAATGTAATTCAGATTTCAATGTTTGAGACCTCCATTTTTCTCTAATTAAGTATTGGACCCAATAAATTAAGTGTATTTTAAATCACAAGACATTTTCTGTTAAAACTCATTTTTAATTATTAATTATTTTCAAACTTATATCTCGCTTATGGTTAATTCTACATGAAAAATGCAAATAACTATTTTGTAGGAAACTTTTTCACCTTTAATTTTGGTGAAATGGTAAAAATTGATAGGAGTAACTGTTTTCGAGATATAAGCAAAAAACAAAAAAACTGTTATCTTAATTACGCGCTTGCATATAAGCAAATTTAGTACTACTAGTATTGTTATTATAAATGTTATTGTTATTAATATGACGACTAAAGACAACTCTAAGACTTTAGTGACTTTTATGTCTCCTCCTTTTTTCTCTACTAAAGTGTTAGACACAATTAATTTTGTTCAATTTTAGTTTTTCAAACATTTTATTTTAAAGCAAATTTTTGTTAAATATTAAAAACTATAAAATGGCTTAGATTGCCTAAAAACACAGATCACACATGATTTTTTGCATAGAAATGAGAAAACGCTCATGTAACACAAAATAAGCTCCATTTTTCCTTATTAAAAGTATTATTATTATTATTATTATTACTTTTATTAATATAACTATTATTATTATTATTATTATTATTATTATTATTATTATTATTATTATTATTATTATTGTTAATATTATTATTATTATTATTATTAAAATTATTATTATTATTATTATTATTATTATTATTATTAACTTTTGTATAGTAAATGTTTTTATACCAGTTTTAAAATGAGTTATTAATTTTAGACAATTTCTTGCCTAAAAACACAGATCACAGATGATCTCTTGCATTGAAATGAGAAAACGCTCATATAACACAAAATAAGCTTCATTTTTGCTTAGAAAACTAAGCTTACTTTTATTACTACTATTATTATTATTTTTATTATTATTATTATTATTACTATTATTTTTATTATTATTATTACTATTATTATTATTATTATTATTATTATTATTATTATTATTATTATTATTATTATTATTATTAAAAACCGATTATAACTTTTGTATAGTAAATGTTTTTATACCAGTTTTAAAATGAGTTATTAATTTTAGACAATTTCTTGCCTAAAAACACAGATCACAGATGATCTCTTGCATTGAAATGAGAAAACGCTCATATAACACAAAATAAGCTTCATTTTTGCTTAGAAAACTAAGCTTACTTTTATTACTACTATTATTATTATTTTTATTATTATTATTATTATTACTATTATTTTTATTATTATTATTACTATTATTATTATTATTATTATTATTATTATTATTATTATTATTATTATTATTATTATTATTAAAAACCGATTATAACTTTTGTAAAGTAAATGTTTTTATACCAGTTTTAAAATGAGTTATTAATTTTAGACAATTTCTTGCCTAAAAACACAGATCACAGATGATCTCTTGCATAGAAATGAGAAAACGCTCAGATAACACAAAATAAGCTTCATTTTTATTTATTAAAAGTATTATTATTATTATTATTACATTGGTTACTATTACTATTATTATTATTATTATTATTATTATTATTATTATTATTATTATTATTATTATTATTATTATTAACTTTTGTATAGTAAATGTTTTTATACCAGTTTTAAAATGAGTTATTAATTTTAGACAATTTCTTGCCTAAAAGCAGATCACAGATGATTTCTTGCATAGAAATTAGAAAACGCTCATATAACACACAAAATAAGCTTCATTTTTGCTTAGAAAACTAAGCTTACTTTTATTACTATTATTATTTTTATTATTATTATTATTATTATTATTATTATTATTATTATTATTATTATTATTATTATTATTATTATTGTTATTATTATTATTATTATTAAAAAATTAAATTAAACAGACAGAAAACGTCGTATTCTGACACAAAAAAACGAATTACGTTATAGACTTGACGAGAGCGGCGTATCTCGGACTCTTATAGGGTCAAAAAGTATCTGTTTGGATTAAAACAAATTATTTTTGTTGTCTCTCAGTCTGAATTGTTTATCAGTTCAAACAAAAACGGCTTATTTTAGACGATCTTTTGCTTTGAACAAGAAAACTTACATCGAACAGACTAAAAACGTATTAATCTGGCATAAAAGAGCAATTTATGTATCACTTTGGATAAAGGCAGCTAATCCTATTCGTTTCATTGCTTAAAGTAGACAAAATTGTTAATAAATCTAACAAAAACGCTGTATTCTAGCACAAAATACTAATTACATTATAGTTTCGACGAGAATAGCTTATTTGGAATGATTCTATGCTTCCAAACGAGTAAATTTTTATTAAACAGATGCCAAACATCATGTTTTGTCCTATAAAGACATTTTATATTGCAGTTTGTATTAAAACAAAATATTTTCGTTGATTCTTTGTTAGAAGCAGCAAACCAAACATTAAAGAATCTGAAAACTTTGTATTCGGACACAAACCACCGAATTTTGTATCAGTTTAGACAAAAACGGTTGATTTTCGACAATATTTTGCTTTGAACAAGAAAACTTATATCAAACTGACTAAAAACGTCTTATTTTAGCACAAAACAAAAGATTTGCGTTATAGTCTTAACGAGAGCTGTTAATTTCAAACGGTTCTATGCTTTGAAACGAGTAAACTTTCACTGAACAGAGGAAAAACATCTTATTTCGCCTTTTACAAACGATTCATGCCACAGTTAGGATAAAAACCAATTATTTTCGTTAATTCATTGTTACAAACAAGAAACCTTACATCAAAGTAACTGAAAACCCCTTATTCAGGCACAGAAACGAGTAAACTTTTATAGGACAGATGCAAAATACCATATTACCACATAAATCGTTATTTTAAAGCAAAGTATTAGCTTTTGCACTTGTTCAAGTAAAGTTTGCTTACTTCGAACTATGTAATCGTCCGAAATAATTTTTTTTGTCAAAACTATAACGTAATTTGTTTTTGAGCTTGATTATAGAGTTTTCATTACGTTTTATAGTAGTTTACTCTGCTCTAAGCATAGAATCAAACAGTGTAATCCGCTTTTGTTAAAACTGATACATAATTTGCTCTTATTTT